>NC_141388.1:18849569-19049569 GCF_017979445.1 Akebia trifoliata
TTGTAGGTTTGGATTTAATATCTTCAATTATAAATTGTTTATTTAATTTTTTATGTAGTACTACACTAGGTGGCATATCTTTAACTTACTGGACTAAAGTGTAATCTACGGACCTGTTCATCCCACATTTTCTCATTAACTAGGCAATTTATTATGTAGTACTACACAGTTTAAGTCGGCTGCACAAAGCCCAAGGTATACTTTGGCCAATGAGAAACACACATGTGAAACTTTATGGGTGATCTTTATAGGGTTATTACTCAATTTTTTGGTGGTATTTGCGTTGATTTATGCTTTATGTTAAATTTTTTCCATCACAGCTTTTATTATTCTGTAAAAATGTAAAAAATACTGAGAGTCTCGGGGTCTTTTATTCCTGCCAAATCTGGCACTCTTACCTGTATGTAGGAAACACGGATATCTTAATGCCTAAAACAAGCTTTATTGGATGTTCCTAATCACCTGATCAATTGCAATATGTTGGTCTCTTAAAATTTTATGAGCAATGGAAATGGAAGAAAAACAAATAGAGAAGGGAGGGGAGGGGGGGGGGGGGTTGGGGAGGTTACACACACCCAATCATTGTCTAAAATATAGGGGCCAATTAACACGGAATTTGAGATACTTGATCACTTACCCTCGTGAGCTGATTCCCTTACTGAACTTCCATTATGACCCATTTCATTGATTCCTCACATGAATTTCAAAAAATGACAAGAAAAAAAAAATTATTTTGCTTCTCAGTATTACGATACTGGTTGCTTTTGGAGACAAATTGGTCATTGAATGTTGATTACACATATATATGGAGAGTAAATATTTCCCTTGCCCTTTGAATTCCATCTACTGAGGTTCTTATTATTATTTTTTGGTAAGTATAGAATTTTATTGATTAAGACGAAGAAACTAGAGGCCGAGGTGGCCTCTATGCAATAAGAGAAAAGAACAAAAAAGGAAGAAGAAGAGAAAAACACACAAGCCTCCCAAGAAAACTCAACCCACAAGAGTGCTAAACACTGCAAAGCGCTTCCCAATTAGAAACAAAATCCCCGAAAATATTCACCTAATCACCTTCAATGGAGACCTTTTCTGTTTTTTTGGTTCAAGTTTTTTAACCAGCAGAAATATTGACAATGATTATCTTACACTCATCATCAGCCTAGCTAGCATGGAGAGTTTGCTAAAGATTTACAATGTTGCTATGTAGCCATTGAAGGAGAATTGGAAACGGCCATCTTTAAGGCAGGAGGAATCCGAGAAAGTAATTATGGGGACCTGCATAAAATTGGGTGGGCCAGAAGTAGCCGAACAGATAAAGGGGTGAGTTCAATTATAAACCAACTCCTTTGATTGATTTTTTCTTCCCTATATCTGTTGTGAATTTGTTGAGAACATGGTAATGCTGATGAAGCTACAAGGTACTTGTCACCTCATAATGTTCCTCTTGTCACCACTTTACTGTTTAAGCTCTTTCTTATTATTTTTTTCATAAATAAAATTTTATTTAGAGAATATGTGCAACTATAATTGGTTTATTTACATGTTCTATGCTTCGACGTACTTCATTTACCTCAACTTGCATGTGTATGCAGTTCTATTACTCTTCTTTGTTCTTGCATATTTAATCAAGTGGAATATGTGATGCTTCGAATAATTTTCTTTTTTTGGGTTGATAAGTTTCTACTTGGTCAAACTTCCTAGGTTCATTCCTTGGCAACCACGATATCATTGAAAATGGAGATCCCAGCAAATGCATGGAAAGAAGACCCCTGTGGCATTACTCTTGCAAATTATGTTAACTCTAATCTTCCTAAAACTATCAAAGTTTTCAGCATTTTACCCTCACAAAGGTGAGATTATTGTGTTTCTCTAGTTTGAATTTGAATTTTCCATGAAGTAACTTGCACAAAATGGGAGTTTGTGAAATGTCACAAATTAATTTTGAAGTCTAAGAATCCTATGAAGTTGATTTAATAAATTGAGATTTAGTGAAGTTCCTTTCGGTAAATTTATTTGTATCTCTCCGTTCAGGAAATTTGATGCTAGAAGAGAATGTAATGTCCGGAAATACTCTTACCTCCTTCCTGCTGAAATTATTGGGATCAAAAGTAATTTCAGTTCTGCCGAAATAGAGCATCATTTATCAGAGTTCGACAATATTTTGAGGTCTTTTGAGGTTTGTGCATTATTATTGTTTTCTCTTTTTGGTGGTTAAGTTGGTTCATGCAGGAACAAAGCTTATTTTTTACATGAATATCAGTCCTGTACCTAGGAGATCTTTAAATGCCAAAAGGTGTACATGTTGCCGAAGCAGTGTGCCAGGATCCACCATTTAATAGGTCTCACCATAATGTTGTTGTTGTAGTGTTTTCTTTGTTAACTCTCACAATAAGATTTGAGAGCTGCTATTGGCACCCCAACTTTTACTTATTACACCCCAATTTCTTAGATTATTTATCACACTCCAATTAAAGATTAAAACACACTCTTCAAACCTTACAAAGGTTTGGCTTAAAATATAATCTCAACATTACAAAACGGTATAACACTCATTCAAACAATTTCAGTAGTTGTTTACAATTATGATTAGGTTCATATAAAATGCTAAACCCAAAAAGTAGAAATCTAGAAAAAAAAAACAGAAAACAAGAGAGCTTCTATTGGTACCCCAACTTTTACTTATTCTCAACTATTCGCTTGTTTTTTCAATTTTTAATTGTAGTTTAATAAGTAAAAGTTGGGGTGCCTATAGCAGCTCTCTAAGATGTTCATGTCTACAATTTGCAGTTCTGCGTCTTTTTGGTTGGTCACTATATATATGGTGAAAAGGAAAAAAAGACAAAAGAGTGTATAGTTGAGAATTTATTATCGTTTGGGGTAGTTTTTGGACTGGGAGATCTCAGGGTACGTTCGGGCGGTGGTCCTGCCCTGCTATGTGTCCTTGCTTGTCTCTTAGGCTTTATAGGGCTTAGGTATATTTTAAATAACTCATACCACCGATCATTCCTCTTTGATGTATGTATGGATGTCCTTTGTAGGGGGAACATCCTTTCCATAATTACACCATGCGATCCAAGTATAGGAAACAGTCTCCTAGGAATGGTAATATTCAAAGAAGAAAAACATCTAAGGATGCATCGATCTCTGATTCCGAAGACTGCGATGGACCAGAAAATTGTGGGGATGATGAAGCGGCTGCATCATCATCTCTCAATGGATACAATATGAGCCCTTCACACTCCAGTGACTCCGATGAACACCCACTTGACACATGCCAAAAGCACGGGGACCGTTTGAAAAATCAAGGTTGCCCATTGCTGCCTGTCCGTGCAAAATGGCTACATGAGCCCGATGAGACAGATAGAATTGGCGCATCTCACTTCAGAAAGATCTATAGCTGTTCCTGTGGGAAGCTAGAGAAATTACTTGGAATAGATTATATCGAGATCTCCATCTGTGGGGAATCGTTCATGTTGCATCAAGTAAGTTCAAGGATACCTGCATTTCTCGTGTCCTCCGTCTAGTTCATTGCATGCACCCACATTCGAATAACTACTATGTAAGTTAGATAGAAACATGCATGCTAGTGTGATCAAACACAAAAATAAGACATTTGCATTCAGTAAGATATGTAGTATCGAAAGATAAATTGCTATTTTGATTTTTGGAAAATACCTGCTGCTTGATTGAAGTATCAAATTGGTGTTTGAATTTTCATTATCGTCCACTAGAAGGTGGCATGCGCAAACACATGTATCTGAAGGGCTTATTTGTAATTTGAAATATTAAATAAAGGATGATTTTGAAGATTACATAGTAAAAAGGATATTGATTGCAACTTTCTTGGTTTTTGACAAAAATGACCTTGGTTATATTAAGTTTAAACCTTAAGGTGGGGGCATTTTTGGAAGCCAAATTTTGTTGTCGAACCACTTCTACTCTGCCTTCTCTCATTATAATAATAAAGATATGGTCATTATAGGAACTAATAGGACCTCCAAAAGTAAACATATTTTGATTTCTTGGCTAGTCATACATCCATTATATATTGCTATCCATCATAGAACAGATTGTGTGGCGGACGAAACGCTAATACGGCCTTCAAGTCCTCTATTAATAGGCCTTAAGTTCATAAAAGCATAGAGTATAAAAATTAGTGATCAGAAGTTGATATTGTGGATTAAATTTTACTTAGACTTTTTTTAGAATGAGGACAAGAAGTCCTCTAGAGAAAACACATGTATCTGTAGGGCTTATTTGTAATTTGAAATATTAAATAAGGGATGAATTTGAAGTGTTTTACTGTCCCATGTTTACTTGACCAGATACGAAAAATGGTTGGAACTGCAGTGGCCGTGAAGCGGACGTTGTTACCGAGGGATGTCATTGAATTGTCATTGTCCAAGTTCTCACGAATTGTTCTACCACTTGCTCCATCAGAAGTACTGGTATTAAGGGGTAACCAGTTTTCATTGAGAAACCATCCTGGGAATACAAATCGGTCAGAAGTGCTGACATTGGTGGAATCTGAAGAAATACTTTTGGTAGTTAATGAGTTCTACGAGTCTGTCATGTTGCCTCAATTATCGAAATTCTTGGACCCTTTGGAATCTCCATGGAAGGAATGGGTTGAAATATTGGATGCAAATACAAGCATCCCGGAGGCAGAGTTGGAGGAAGTCAGAAACGCTTGGAAATCATGGAAGGATATTTTTCGGATCAAAACAAGTGCCACTCCACAGCTCTAGATCAATGAGTTAGAGTGAAGGTACATACATTGTAATTGAATATCTAACTTATTTACATTTTTTTTTTGTTTCTGTTATTGATGTTCACATTTATTCTTTCGAGAACAGGTGATTAAGAAATTGCCTGGTCCACAACTACTCATCATTTTCTCCCGTTTGATTAGTAATTTCTTTTCTTGAGATCAGTTGATCAAAGCTTTTTTCCATCCCCTTGTTCATTAGAACATGAGCCACGAATTGAACCCCATTTCTTGTTGGAATTCTATTTTGCCTTCATTTGATCATATATGATTACTTGTGCTGTAATTACTAGACAGGCTTGTTCCCTCAAAGCAGCAACCATTCTCTATAACCAACTTTAGTATAAATGCAGGCCTGTTAGGAGGGTCCTTATGCGAGCAAGCTCATCTGATAATTGCAGTCCGTCTATTTTTCCGTCCTTCAGGAATGTGATTTGCTGCTCGAGCCTTTAGGTATGCCTGACTTCCTCTTTTGCATCAATCTCAATGCACATGGTCCTGATCACAAATCAGCTTTGTCCCCTTCAAGATGTGGAGCCCTCGAGCATTCTGAGTTAGTTTTCAAAGGTGTGGTTTTGTACTTGTATATGGACGGACTATGGTAGTTTATGAGGCATCATGAACTGTCGAACAATCGGGAATTTTCAAATCAGTCGCTGACATGATGATCATAGTTAGCAATTCTTTTCATGAATTACTCAAATAATATAAGAAGGGGTTAAGGTTCAATTCGTTGGAAGAAATTTTGATTTTTGGTGAATTAAACAGGTAAAAGTGAAAATCATATTGCTATTAATTTTAATATATTTTTTTTCCTGTAACAATCTCACATGATTATACATTATTTGTTCTCCCCTCATACTTAGATGGTTTATCATTAAACAAGTATCAACCATCATTTTTGCATAGGGTTATCAACTATTATCTATCTAGTTAGAGATCTAGATTTACACAAGGATGGATTTTTATAGATTTAAAGGTAATTATGGTGATTTTGAAAAAAAATGAGTATTAAGTAGTTTGTAGAGTATTTTTAAATACATGGATTGTAGTAGTAAAGAATTTGATCGGTTTAGTATTTCTCATCTATTTATCCATTTCATAATTTATTTTTATAGATACTTATTATTCTTTATCTTCACTGACTTCATAAAAGATTGGTATATAATCAATTAATATTAATTATTTTAGAGTATTGAAGTTGAATTATATATATCTAAAGCTGTAACATTATGATGAAAATTTAAAGCGGTCATTTTATGGTATATGTCAATTTGTACTTGAATCGTAAAATCTTTTGGTCATATATGTTGAATCATAATTGAATTAATCTCTGAATTGGGCTGGAGTAACCTCAAGATTTACCTCACTTGGCACTTTTTTGACATGGATTTGCACACGAAAGCGAAGATATTTTTCACTCGTATCTTGATGAAAATCATCTATGATTTGTACACACTTCCATGTCAGAAAAGTGTGAAATTTATTCTTAATATTGTCAATTGTTTTTTTCTTGTGATACATCGGTCCAAGTGTATATTCTTTTTTGTGTGCGCGCGTGTGTGTGTGTGAGAAAAAAAAAGATGTAAGATTTTTTTTTAGGGTGGATTTCATTTTTTCATAGGTCAGGATGGAAAAATGAAATCCATCATTGGATGGACTTTTTGATGAGAGTGGATATTCATTTTCCATAGAAATTGTGATTTTCCTTTATTTTTCACGTGTAATCAAAACATATTAAAGTTAAAACCACAACTACCAATATTTTTGCGGGTTTTTTAAGAGAATTGCTATTGGCACCTTAATTTCTACTTATTACACCCCAATTATAGATTAAAATACACTCTTCAAACATTACATAGCTTTGGGCTCAAATTGTTATCTCAGCAGCATTACAAAACATTTCTCGTTCAAACTTCAAACAATTTTAGAACAAGAATTTGAAGAAGAAACTAAAGAAGATCTCATCCTAGACTCTCCATCAACTTCATTTGATGATCCGAACAAATACTCCAACACTCTTTATATTGAAACCCCCATCAACCATCATCACCACCATTGATGTAAAGTGATTTGCCATTGAAACACCACCACTGGTCTTTGATCACAAGCTCCAACCCACAAATGAACCAATCGAAGTGAAAAAACTCTACCGTCAATTATTTCAGCATTTATGAATTTCTCAAGTACACGAGCGCACGAGTATCGTATAACTTGTTTTGATAGGATCCTAAATCCTATAGACAATTTTGATCCACTTCAAGGAGATCTTCCTCCAAATTAATTAATTTATTTTTATTAATTAATTGAAAAAATTGTATTACATCCTCCCATATATATAATGGAAGGATTTCGACTCCAACATACAAATATTAGACTCCTAATTTAATAAAACTTCCTAAATTAGTAAAATTAAAAGAATCCTAAAATAATGAAATACCTAACTAGCATTTAGATTATTAAATTACTAAATAACACAGCCGTATATCTTAAATATACTAAAATAACGTATCTAAACATCCATCCCCTTTTCAAAATGAATTGTCCTCAAGTCAGAAAATTTTCAAAAGCAATTTTGTCCTTCAGAGTGTCCACATCAGTCTCCAGAAGGAGTAGTTGAGGTTTCTTACAACAATGGCCCGATTTGAAAAATTCGTCGTAAGTGAAACAAAGACCTTTCGATCGCTGTTCTGTATCTTTTTCTGGGGAAAATCGATTAATAGGAGGAAGTCTAGGAGGTGCCTTTGGCTCAAGAGGTGTTGCTCGGCAGAATGAAAAATCTTGGGTTATCTTAATCATTTTTTCTTGACAAATAGCCAAGTCGAATGCTTCAGTTAGTTAATCAAACCTAAGTAACTGAACTCTAGCACAATGTCATCACGTAAGCCCAAGACAAAACAATTAATTCAAAATGATTATGATAAATTGGTAACCCAATTCGTAAGCTTTTCAAATAGGCCTTGGAATTCATGAATCTTATCGGTTTGTTTGAGTTTAGATAATGTCACACCTAGATTCGTGAACTCTTGAGAGCCAAAGGGAGAGAACATATGGCTTGAGTGAATTAAGTCTATGACATTAATCCAATTGAATGAGTCATCCAATAAAACCATGCTATGGCATCTACGGTTAGGTGAACCGAGACCAAGGAAACCATATGTTCATTTGGCAAGCCGTTCAATTGTTGATATTGTTCAACCCGAAAAATCTGGTATTTTGGATCATCTCTGTCAAATTTTAGAAAATCAATATTAATCGAACGACCTTGTATTGCTATGCCGCCTTATTGATTTTCTACTCTTTGTTATACATTAGTAGGAGCACGTGGCGTTTCTCAAACTGGCGGTTGATCAACAATCAAACGTTCCAGGGTTGCTTGAATCACCCACATCCCTTCTTTCAACTCATGAACATCAATGTTTAATTGATCGAACCTGGGCTTAAACGAGTCAATTCTCTGACTCAACTCCTTAGTAGTCATCATCTTTGGTATGAAGATCGTTTACTTTGATATCAAATGATAGGATCCTAGATCTTATAGACAATTTTGATCCACTTCAAGGGGGATCGTTCTTCAAATTAATTAATTTATTTTTATAGATTGTTTGAGAAAAAAAAAAACGTATTACATCCTCCCATATATATATAAAGGAAGAATTTTGACTCTAACGTAAAATATTAGACTCCTAATTTAATAAAACTTCTTAAATTAGTAAAATAAAAAAAATCCTAAAATAATAAAATATCTAATTAGTAATTAGATTCCTAAAGTACTAAATAACATAGATGTATATCCTAAAAATATTAAAATAACGTATCCTAACACGTTTTCTCGGAAGATTTGGAGTGGTGGTGTTAGTAGTGGAGGCAAAGTCGATAGAGCAAGAGTTGAAATTGAGGAACAAAATAGAAATCTAAGAACTTGGGGACCTGTATACTGTAAAAATGAAACCCTAAACCCAAAAGTTAGATATCTATCGAAAAAGAAATAGTTCTTATTAGCACCCCAACATTTTTTTATTCTAAATCATTCACTTATTTTTAATTGGGGTGTAATAAGTAAAAGATGGGGTGCCAATATCAGCTCTCTTATAGTAAGAAATTCTATTTTTTTTTGCCCCACCAATTTCTGTATGGAATTGCACACAGTTGGTGTGGCGTTAGTTAGTAAAGGTTGGTGTGGCAATAGCAACTCTCTCACACACAATTGGTGTGGCGTTAGTAAAAATTGGTGTGGCAATAGCAACACACTCTCTCTGTGTGTGTCTTTTTTTAAATTCCTTTGTACTTGTTGACATGTGGGCAAAGATCACGTTTTCCTATCAAATCCAATGGCTCAAATGGTTTCGTCGGCTACACCAAAAATATTCCTATCAAATCCAATGGCTCAAATGGCACACATATGCTTTGGACAGGTGTTCCTTTTTCTTTACCCACTAAATGAGGTACACTGTAAAATCAAACCAGGCAAGGACTGCCTGTTGTTTTATTGAGTGAGTTCCCAAGGTTTAAGAACGAGATCAGCAAACCAGGGGGCTCCCCTGAAAAATTTAACAATAAATCTAGAAATATCTTTAATTTATAAATACCTCTCTCCTCCCCCTTACTTCCACAACAACTTCAACACCAACCAAATAAATTTCTTCAATTCTCAACTACCTTTTTTCACTTTTCATTGAAGAAGATGGATTCTTTGCAATCTTGGGTTTCTGAGCACAAGCTTACCAGCATTGGTATAATAAGCAAACCCACTTTTTTAATGATGATATTTACTCTCTCTCTCTCTGTTGTTATCTTTTGTGGGGTGGGGGGCCTAATGGTATGATTTAGAAGCAAAATCATACTTTTGTGTTAGTAGATTTATTTGATAGGGGTAATGTATTTATAATCTTTTTCGGTGGAAGAAAGTATTGTAATTCTTTTTTTTGGCTTTTAATTTTTCTCTAATTTAGGATTTTTGATTTCGTGTCCCAAGATTACAGTTTGGAGATTGTCGGACACGCATCACTTTTTCTCTAATCTCATGTTGGATTTTCGCTGATTTGATTCGTTAATTGGATCTCAGGTGCAGTATGGGCATCGGCGATTGGTGCATCATTAGCTTACACGCGTGCCAAATCCCCCTATAATAAGACCAGCCTTAGGCTTATACATGCTAGGTAAGTCATGGACCCTTTCATGTCTTACTTGAATCTAGCTATAATTTTTTTTTTTTTTTTGTTTATAGTGTGTGAGAATAATGGTGCAGGATGCACGCACAAGCCTTAACCTTGGCAGTGTTATCTGGAGCGGCGATCGTGCATTACTACGACAAGAATCATAATGCGGAGGATGAGAAGAATTCGTCTAAAATTAAGTTTGGTTAGCTCTTAATGTATCTCAAATATAAGTAGTCATCGAATAATATATACATATATATAGTTAAACATGTTGGTATGATTAGTCCTGTCTTTCAAGTTGGACTACAAGAACTTTATATATGGTTGATGTTGTAACCCAGTCTTATTAATTCGAGTAATTTCAACCAAATTCTGGAATTAATTTGTTTGTTGAGAGAGAGAGAAAAATCTTCCATCGTACGCATTTCTCCCACCTTTAGTAAACTACATCATGGTCTCTGTTCCAAGTTCCAATTGATTGAGTCATATATAGAAGTAGTTTAATATAATGGTCGCTGAGGTATATCATCATTTGTTAGATTAGATATACCCTTAACGTTTTGGTGAATATTTGAGGTACCTCTAATGTTTTCAAACTATTGACATACCTTCCCTTGGTCTTGTCTGAGAGAATATTAAAATGACTTAAATACCCTTATCTTCAATATTCATCCAAAAAAAATCTTTCTCTCCAAAATTAGTCTTCTTTAACTTCATGGGCAACCCTAAGATTTTATCTACTTCAAGCCTCAAGAATAAAATTTGATTTTTATATTTGTAAAAGATAAAAGATAATGAAATTATAGATAAAACAAAAATTAAGAATTACAAAAAACAAAAAAAAAAAATTGATTTAAAACAATGGAGTGAAGATGAGATTGAATATATAGATTAGAACAGATACTCTCATAAACCCAACATTTCTTTGACCCATTGGTTCCCTTCCTTGCGACATAAAATATCAATAACAATAATGTTTGAACCTAGAAGAGTCCAACGAACCCTTATCACGTAACATATGTATTATCCTTAATAATTATGTACTTAGGTATTATAATCAACGTAACACATTATTATGATGAAAAACTCTAAAACCTAACTTAGGGTGAATCATACAAACGAATGTGATTTGGTTAATTGATCGAATGATTATAAGCATTCAATTGTTGTTGCATGACTCCTACCCATGTTTTTACGTCTTCAATTTCCATCTCATCTTGTTCATGAATGGTATCAAGATGACTCAAATGAGTCATCTCTCTTATCTTGTACGAGAAACTTTTTTATAAAATCGTGAACCTGAAAGAAACATAACCAAAAAAAAGGAAGAAGACTTGTCCAACTCGCCCCACGTAATCTTGGTCTTGGACGATTCAAATGGTTTTTGAAACTATGGTCCTATGGTGTTGAGTCAGCATTCAACAAAATTATTTACCAATCAGTGGAAAGCTAATCAATCATGATGTCACATATTACATCTTACACTTCTAACATGTGCGATTTTCAACGCTGAAGCTGCCTACTCTTTCTTTATACGACGGATGAATTTTTCCGAAGTAGCGAATGGTGTTCATAAAGCATATATATTCGGGTAAATTGCCATTTCGTGCGATGTGTACGACGATATTCCAATTCTTGCTCATTGGTCATTTTAATTCCCAAAACATGAAAGGTCAGATTGCAAGTGTTTCAAACTGATGACCTCGATGGTCTATAACGTAGTGAGATCACTGTGAATACCAAAATCGTCCCTTTTATAATCAATGAGATTCACTTTGAAAAAAAAAATCAGCGATCTTGTTACTTTAAACTAGAGTGATCGTCCCCTTTGAAAAACCTGCAACCTCGTTTTTCATGTTTTGAGAATTAAAATGAATAATAGTTGGTTGGAATGAGAATTTTGTCAGAAATGTACACCTCATTTTGCACTCATCCGATTTAGAAACTCGTCACCTAAGTTATTGTGGATTTCTAATGATAAGCAAGAGACAATTTAAGAGATTGAAAGCTTGAGAGAAATCTTTCCCATCTTTCTACTCCCTCTTTTCACGACTTTTCAACTCTTTGAGAGTCCCATTGAATCAAGTTGATAATGTCAACCAACTTTGACCAAATCAATCAGTACTACACTCAAGGAGGTCATCTTTGGCAAAACCAATCTCCCAATATTACTTTGATCAAATTTGACCTCTTGTCGCTCCTTTGCAGCTTATAAAATTTTAATTGACTCTTTTCTTCTAAGCCACACTAACCAATCTAAGGAAGAGAAAGTGTAATAATTGAATTACGTTTTGACTTGATCCTAGAAAAACATGGGGTACGTAAGCAACCTAAGAAGTTACTTTATGCCTAGTCACAATATATATATATGGGTCGGGTTCCGTAGACTCACATTGCGACACACCGTTTTGTCTTATATGGGCAAAAATGTTTGGAATGGGCTGATTTTTTGTGAGGATGATCTCTATGGTGAGGAGATCATCCTAAAAATCAGCTCATTATGAAACTTCTAGCCCCATGTTTACAAGTTGAAAAATTTTAGATCGTCCAATTTTTGTAAATCAATTTTGATGGAGTTAGAAGTTTTGGAATGGGATGATTTTTTGCCAAGATGATCCTCTCATCACAGAGATCATCCTCACAAAAAATCAGTCCATTCCAAAAATTTTTGCCTATATAAGACAAACGGTGTGTCGCAATGTGAGTCATAATAGGGGTCGTAATAACGCTATCCTATATATATATATACAAAACTAAGAAGAAGAGGAAAAAAAAGAAAGTGTCCTTCAAAGAAAAACTCCCATCAAAGGGTTAAAAAAATGTCACACTAAGACATTTTGAAAAGAAATTTGATAATAAAAAGAATTGGTAGGAAAAGAATAAGAATACCAGACTAGGGGCATTTTTTGGAAATGCCTTCTTTATATAGTTCGTCAACTAACTCCTCAATCTTTGCAAAAGAACAACTCCAAAAATTTCAAAAAAACACTCCCCTTGGAGTAAGTAGGGATTTCCTTGAAACCTTAGCTTGCATTTTTCCGAGGTGTAAGCAGCCCAACCAAAGCCTAAGCAAGAACGATAAGATTTGGGATTTGACCTCTTCTATGCAGAGTAATGATACCAGTGAATAAAAATGCCCTAACCTAGAATTCGATGAATGAAAACTTAGATCAAGTTTCATACCTCTCGTGCAAATCAAAATCAACTCAATCTGGGCTAGCATTTCTCATTCATAATAGTCTCCCGTTTTATAGGATCTTTTTTTTTTATCCACTCGAAGGATTTAGAATGAGATAAATCTAAATCACCACAAATAAGGAAGGGGGTAACATATTAGAAGGGGCGAATAAGAAAAGATGAGAACTTATAAATAGGGAATGGGATCTCAACGAAGAAGACTTTTAGACCTTTTTTGGAATGTTTTTGTAATGAAGAGATTTATCTATTATTTTCTACAACTTGAGTTCAAACTTGAGTCTTAGAGGGTGTTTGACCAGTATAGACACTTATTTTTGTCTGGATCAAGGTCGGGAGATCAAGAAATTGAACATAAAAGGATTCTGTCCAAGGGAGCAACATACAAGATCCAAAAGCTAACCGAATTGAAGAACTAAGGGTCATGGGCCTTTCCAGAAATTCTTGAAGTCCATTCTATCCATACCTTAGGTGTGGACATGCCAAATGTGCCATGTCTGTACCTAAATTGTGGACAGACTATTTTTAGCCTCTATACCTCTCACTTGTGAACAATGTGCATTTCCTCTATTACCCACCTCACCTAAATGTGCACAGAACTCTTGAGGGTACCATTATACTTTCAAACCTCATTTTTTTGGATACTACTCCACTTGGATCATTATCAAATCTCATTCCGTTGAAACATTCCACTTGTCCCCCCCACAAAGCTTCATTCTATTGGGACCACACACCAATCTACTTTTACAAAATATTTTTCCAATTTCGTGCTGATTGAGAAAATTCTTACTCTGTGCTGATGAACTTCTTACAAAATCGTCTCTTAAAAAATTTTTAAAAAAATTCTAACTCCGTGCTGATGACAAAAGAACCTTTCCAGCTTTGTATTGATGCCTGCCTTGTGTTAATGAATTTCTTACAAAATAGTCTCTTAAAAAAAAAAAAAAATTCCCAACTCCTTGTCGATGAGTCTTCTCAATAAAATAACTTTTCTAGTTCCTTGCTGATGATACCTCTTAAAAAATTTAAAAGTAATATGCTGGCTTCGTGTTGATGCCATCTCCATGCTGATGAAATATATCGTAAGATATTCGAAAAATGTCCAGTTCCGTGCTGATATAGATTCTATGCCGATGCCAGTCTCGCGCTGATGTAACTCACTTTTTCAAGAACACGTAATCCAGCTTTGTGCTAATGTCAACCATATATTGACAAACACAACCTAGTTCCGTGCGGATGTCAGCTCCGTGCTAATGTAATCTTATTTAAGAAAACACACAACCCAGCTCTGTGCTAATGTCAACTTTGTGCTGATGAACCAAATCTCGAAAGATATTAATTTAGAATGTCCATCTTTAAAAAAAATTAAAAAATATGCATTTCCTTCCTAGGAATATTTATCAGACATTTGTCATTTGTCATCAGGAAGAGTATTAATTTAAAATGTTCACCTTAAAAAATACAAAAAATAAATTAAAAAAAAGGGTCGCATTCCTTTCCTAGAAATATTTATCAGACCTTCATCCTCAAGAAGGGTATTAATTTAGAAGGAATATTAAAAAAAACAAATTCTATTTACTATATATAGGGTGAAAAACACCTCACTCAACATGTAATTGGAGACTTGCAAGACAAAGAAGAACACCTCTTGTAAATTTTAAATTGTCTTTTGCACTAGTTCCCCAATGCCAATTTCTTACAAGTGAAAAACACCTCTTTCGCACTAGTTCCTCAAGCCACTTAGTTTTCACAAGCCAAGCCTAGGAGACAATTCTCTAATTTTAAATTGTCTTTCAAAAATTGATGAAAAGGGGATTACTGACACCATTACAACCTAAGCCTTTGTTTAATATTTTTTCTTTAAACTTGAGTAATGGGTAGTTCTATGAATTCCATCAGATGCCTAAGGGATTTGGGCAAACGTAGGTATTTTTGATATGGACAATTAGGCATAGGTTACGATAAAAATTGACAAACAGATGATGAGTTATGACCATTTGAACGCATCGATGTCCTATTCTGAAAAATGGATACCTTCATGGAAATCACATTTTTTGAAAAGGATTTTGGTATCCTAGAGAAAATAGAGAACATGGAAATGTAGCAAACATCTGTACGGACGAGTAAGTATATGCTATGAATCCTCAAGATGAATGAACAATAAGATATGAGCGTTTTAAAAAAATGTAAATTTTTTTGAGTTTTCGATGAGAATGAGTGCTTGGTCGAAATTTCCCATTGTTTACCATTTTTGGGAAGGAAGATGAGTCCAACTTGAAAATCTTTCTCTCGGGAAACGTAGTTATTTTTTATACGAACGATTGGGCATAAGTTACGATAAAAATTGATAAACGGGTGATAAGATACAACCATTTGAATGCATCGATGTCTTGTTTCAAAAAAGATATACCTTCATGGAAATCATGTTTTTCGAAAAGGATTCTGATATCCTAGAGAAAATCCAGGAATATGGAGACGTAGTTAACATCCTTACGTAGAGTGGGTATATGCTACGAATCCGTTGGATGAATATATAATGAGATACTAGCATTTAAAAAACGTAAAACATTTCAAGTTTTCGATGAGAATGGGTGCTCGGGCAGAGTTTCTCGTCATTTGTCATTTCAAGAAGAAAGATGAGTCTGACTTAGAATCTTTCTTCTCGGGAGACATAGGTATTTTTGATACACCATGGGTATAGGCTACTATAAAAATAAAAAAATGAGTGATAAGATACGACCATTTGAACGCATCGATGTCCTGTCTAGAAAAGGATACCTACATGGAAATCATGTTTTTCGAAAAGGATCCCAGTTTCATAAAGAAAATCTAGGAACATGGAGATGTAGCTAACATCCGTATAGATAAGTGGGTATATGCTACGAGTCCGCGGGATGATCAGACAATGAAATAAAAGAGTTTAAAAAAATGTAAAATATTTTGAGTTTTCGATGAGAATGGGTGCAAGGACGAAGTTTTCCGTTGTTTTCCATTTTCAAGATGGACGATGGTCCGACTTGAAAATCTTTCATCGTGTCTGACTTGAAAGCTAACCCACAATAAATCCCATCGTGTTCGAAATAAGATAAATATATATATATATATATAATTTTCATTTGAAAACAAAAGAGAAATTAACAATACAAACTTGAGAATGGATATCTAGTTTCCTACCATGTAATTGTGGCCACCTGGCCTAAAATAAATAACCGAACGGAAAAGTAAACAGCAGCTCGCGTTAACAGAAAGTAAATAAACATGTTACCAATAACATTATCTCTAGATATCTATTTACCAACCTAAACACAATACAACAATGTAAATGTAGACATCACCCCTCGGGTGTGAGTTTGACATTTTACCATTTAATACCCTTTTTTTATTTTTATAATTTTTAATCTCTCAAATAAAATATCCACTTTCTGATATTCATCAATTCAATATGAGTTCATTGAATATTAAATCATTTTTCAAACCTTAAAATTCATTTTTTTCAATTAACTTGAAAAATTACAAAACTTTTATCAACATGGGGTCCGAATAGTGCCTAGAACCCAACTGACAAACACAAAACCCGGTGAAATATCCTATCCACGTATAATTTGTTATAAAATACAATTAAACATATCAAATATGAAAGTTTTGGCGTGAATTTGAAATAACTAATTAAATTCTAAATTTTTGGAAACACACCACAAATTTTTAATAAAATCTTAAATGCAATTTTTTACAATCTACGATTACTAAGAGAAATTGAGAGTTCCTTACAATCTCTAGGCAATGGAATTGAAACATGTGTGCAGAAATCGAGGTGATCGGTGTGAAAATAGATATGGATCTGACTTCGAGAAGGTTGATTTTTGAGTTTGACCCGGTGGTTTCGAAGATCTCGAAGCTATCGTCCTTTCTCCTTCTACGACGGATGACGATTTGACCTCGAAATAGATGAAATCCAAGGTCGAAGTTACGAAATTCCCATATCACATACGACTGATTTTTTATGATACGGGATGAAAGAAAAGATGAAACAAAGAGATCTTGGGTGGGTTTTGTCGATGTCGAGGCTGCGGACCTTTTTCCTTTCTGTGTCGGTCATCAACGACGACCCGTTTGGGACGGATCTGAGGTTAAAAATTAAAAAAAATTTTTTTTTTTTAAATCCGTGGCTGGTTTTGGGTTGTTTAGAACAAAGGTGAATAGTGAAAAAATTAAAAAAATTTATTTATATAAATCTTGGAATGAAATCGGTATTTTGCCTATTGTTTCGATCGATGAAAACTTGACTATCTGGACTCCAAAAGTGACGAATGAATACTTTATTTCGTCTAATTTTTTATTTCGGATCTAATGGTATGGTAAATTTCTAGAAATTATGTCTCTAATAAAAATTTACATTTTTGGCCCAATGTGACTCTAAAATTGACGTCATTTTCATTTTTGAGGATAATTCGACTTTTTGGATTCCAAAAATAATAAGTACATAGTTCATATTCAATAATTTTTTATTATGAATCTAATGGTATAATCGAATCTTAATAATTCTTACTCTAGCAAAAATTACTATTTTAGCTTGGTCCAACTAGGTAATCGAGGATTTTGTAACTTTTATGTTCGATCTCGTATTTGAGCATGCTTACAGAATAAAATATGTTTTTTGATCAGTTTGAATCTAATGCTAAGGTCATATTCCATTAAAAATGATCAGAAACCTCCTAAAGGTTTACCTCTAAGTCCCACTTTTAGAACTTTTTCAAAATTTTACTATTTAATTTTTCTTAAGATACGAATAAAAAACTTGAGGTTTTACATTCTCCCCCCCTTAATAAAAATTTCATCATCGAAATTAAGATAATACCTTAGTTTTGGAATAGTTCTAAATATTTAACTTGCATTTCTGACTCCTTTTTTTAAGTAGCTTCTTCAACATTGTGGTATCTCCAGAATACCTTGACTAGAGGGATAGACTTGGATCTCAGTTGCTTTACTTTCTTGTCAAGTATCTGTATCGCACCTTCCTCATAGGACACATCTTCGTCTACTACTAACTCCCGTAAATCAACCACATGTAAAGGATCTGACAAATACTTCTTCAGCATGGACATATGGAACACGTTGTGAACCTGCTCAAGTTGCGGTGGTAAAATCAATCTGTATGCCACTGGTCCTATCTGTTAAACTATTCAAATGGTCCCACAAAACGCGACTTTAATTTATCCTTCATACTAAATCTGGAGATTCCTCTTCTGGGCAATACTTTCAAAAATACTTTATCCCCAAGTTGAAATTCTAAAGATCTGCACCGCTTATCTGCATAGCTTTTCTGTCTACTTTGAGGAGCGGTTTTTAATCTGTCCTGTATGATGCGTACTGCCTCAGTAGTTTCCTCAACAATCTTGGGTCCCAACGCTGTGGCATCTCCTATTTTTGCCCAACATAATCGTGATCGACACAGTAAATGAGAACTCCACTAACGGTAAATGACACTTCCAACCTCTTCCAAAATCTAAAACACATGCCTGCAACATGTCTTCTAAAATCTGAATAACTTGCTCAGATTGTCCATC
The DNA here is from genome assembly GCF_017979445.1 of Akebia trifoliata. NCBI lineage: Eukaryota > Viridiplantae > Streptophyta > Magnoliopsida > Ranunculales > Lardizabalaceae > Akebia > Akebia trifoliata. Next base: position 18,868,256 of record NC_141388.1, read on the forward strand.
TGACTGTGGATGAAAAATCGTATTGAAATTGAACTGAGTACCTATGGCTTTGTGTAAACTCTCCCATAATCGGGAAGTAAATCTGGGATCCCTGTTTGACACGATGAAAACTGGCACTTCATGCAGTCGAACTATCTCAGCTATGTATATCTGACTCAGTTTATCAAAGCCAAATGAGACTCGAATCAGAATGAAGTGTGCCGATTTCGTTAGTCGGTCAACAATCACACATATGGCGTCTGACTTATCACTGGCTTTTGGCAACCCTACTACAAAATCTATAGTCACATGCTCCCATTTCCATTCTGCTATGGGTAATGGCTGGAGTAAGCCTACGGGATTTCGATGTTCGGCCTTGACCTGTTGACATGTCAGGTATCTACTTACATATTCTGTGATTACCTTCTTCATACCCGAAAATTAAAAATTTCTTCTCAGATCTCTATACATCTTCGTACCTCCTGGGTGAATAGAATATCATGAACATTGTGCCTCACCTAGTATATCGGATCTCAACTATGAGTCCTGAGGTATCCATATCTTGCCTCTGAATCTGAGAACCTCATCTGATCCTTTCGACCAATCTAGGTCAATCAGGTCTCTAGCTCTCAGTTCATATTCTTCCACATCTTCATCTACTTTCTCGACTTTCCTAACTCGTGCTATCAGCACATTTTCAATCCTCAATGTACCCATATATATGTGCGGTCTATACCTTTCTTTCGAAGTCCCAAACACAGTTTCTGTGGCTTATTCAAACAATTGCCATTCTTTTATCATCATATAAGCTATAGTGTTCGACTCAACGTGTCGACAATTACATTGGCCTTTCTCGGGTGATACTCAAGGGTAAAATCGTAATCCTTGATGTATTCCATCCAACATCATTATCTCATATTTAATTCTCATTGTGAGAATATGTACTTGAGACTCTTATGATCGGAGAATACTTCAAACTTCTCTCCGTATAAATAATGTCTCCAAATGCGTAGTGCGAACACTATCGCAACCAACTCAAGATCGTGAATATGATAGTTCTTCTCATGATTCTTTAGTTTTCTAGACGCATATGCCACTACCTTCCCAAATTACATCAATACAGCTCCCAAACCAATCCTAGATGCATCAGTAAAGATTGTCAAGCCCTCACCTGGAATTGGAGATACTAGTATTAGAACGATCATCAATCTTGTCTTCAACTCTTGAAATGCAGTTTCGCAATTGTCATCCCACTCAAATAGAACATTTTTTCTGAGTTAGTCTCGTCAACGGTGCTGCAAGAGTGGAGAATTTCTTAATAAGTCTTCTATAATATCCTGCCATTATAAGGAAACTTCTATTATCTGTCACTGTCTTTGGTTGTTTCTACGATAGTACGACTTCAACTTTAGAAGGGTCTACTACTATCCCTTCACTTGACATTACGTGTGGAGTTTTACATGTGATATATTACGAATGTAGAAAATTGGGATATAAAGGAGAGCAATATTCAGGTCGATGTCAACCGATTAAGGATGGGTGGCTAAAAAAGATGCTAGACAAACCAATTCAAGGAACAGTAAGGCCAACAGATTTCAATAAAGTTCATAACATACTCGTGCCATCCCAAACAGACAAGACTAGCGATCAAAAGTGAGAAATGGAACAAGACTTACCACAATTGCAAGGTACATCACTAAATCAAAGAAATAATAGAGCACTAGACTTATTCGCAAGAGACAAATACTATTCCACCTCAGGAACCACTATCACAGGTCGTGCCTTTGAAGAATGAGAGAATTCCCTAGCTCAAAAGATAGGTAAATCCAAGAATGTGATTATAGAATTTTCAACGATTATGTCCATCGAGATTTAGGGGTTTTTCTGATTTGGTTGAGGGCAATGAGTGGGGTTTGAAGACCTAAGAGATTTTGAGTGTCATGTAGTACTCGAGAGATCAGTGGGTGGCGGTGACTACATTCCAGTTGGATGGGGATGCTAGTCATTAGTAACATTTTGCAAAGAATGTATTGGGAGATGGATCATTTGAGTGGGTAGATTTCAAGAGGATGTTTGTTGATAATTTATATCCGAGATTGCTCAAGAAATCAAGTACTAAGAGTTTTTGAGATTAGTGCAAGGTAACCTATCGATTACAGAATATGATATGATATTCACTAGGTTGTCACGATATGTGCTCTAGCTTATCTCGACAGATCTACAGATGGTCATAGATTCTTTAGAGGACTATAACCCTACCTAAGAGTCAGGAGGTCGATGATTGAGACTACCAATTATAGAGATACGATGAATCGAGTTTAGAGGGTAGAACGAGGGGAGATGGAGTTACAAACCTCCAGGGGGTAAATTAGTTTATTTTAGATTTCTTTTCTTCCCATATCAGATTTGACCAAGCGGTCGATGTAGTCAAGGCCAATCTCTCCTGGATCAATATATCCATAGTATAGAACTCTTCCACTATCGAGTTGTAGAGTTCTCTCATCACTAAGTTATAGAGTAGTTGGAGCTCCAATGATGCCAACAAGGCCAAAGGAACCAACAAGGCAGGTTTAGAGCATGTAGGCTCCAGTTTATCAACTGGCTACTCCATAGAAACCTACAAAGAAAAGATCGTTTGTATGTTACACGTGTGATCAGGTGGGACATATTAGGAAAGAGTGCCTTCTATCATAGAAGCGAGCAAGAGTTGTGACCCAAGAGAATGTACCTATATCTGACGAAGTTTTGGAAGGTATGATTTTTAGTATCTGTAGACACCCCATTTTTGCATCCGCCTGATTAATCAACTCGTCAACCCGATCGCAAGGATTCCCAATGATGGATGTGTATTCCGTTGCTTTACTTTGTTACCAGATTTATTTCAGAAATCCGAATGAGGTATCTCGAACTGACAAAACCTTAGAAACCACGCTACGCTAGGAAAATACGACCCAAAAAACATAGAAATCATCATTTTGCAAACCAAAAAGAAGCTTCACGATAAAAATCACTAAAAATGATTAAATTACCAAAATACCCCTAACCTCAAAACAACCCTAGAGTCTACGTTACGCTTAGGAAAACTCTTTCGAACACATAAAATAACAAATCGGAACCAAATAGATCATTTCACCAATTTTAACAGAATTTGACAAAATTACGAAAATGCCCTTCATAAAGTTCACAATCATTTCACATAAAAATTTTCATAAAGGATACAAACCAACATTTCCATTGAATTCCTTACGAAAAACTGATTCTAAAACATCCTAAAACATCAAAAACTGACTTAAAACGTGAAAAATCCTCTCCGGGGGCAAAACGATAATTTCACAATTTTCATGATAAAAAATTCCGAAATTAATGAATAAAATATGAAATAATTAAATTTAAACATTAATGAAATTAATTTAAAAATTTGAACCTAAAAAATCGATCAATCGGGCTCTCAGGCAAAATTGTTGAGGGTTCGTGAGATATTTCTTTAAGGACCCCTCCATTTGGGGGTCCAAAGAATTAAAGAAATAATGGAGGGGGGTTCTCCAAAAACCAAAAGTAAATCAAGCAAGACTGAAGTCAAGGTATTAAAGTCAATCGAGTGAGACTACAGTCAAAATTAAAGTCAATTAAGCAAGACTGAAGTCAAGATATTAAAAGTCAATCCATTAAGACTAAAGTCAAAACATTAAAAGTCAATCAAATAAGACCAAAAGTCATAATAGAATTATAATTGATTAATAACTCTATCTAATAGAGTTCTAACTTAAAAACAATTCTACCTAAAACAATGTGAATTAAAACACAATTCTACTTAAAACAATTCTAATTAAAACACAATTCTACCAAAAACAATTTTAACTAAAACACAACTCTAATTAAAAGAGATATAATTAAACACTAACTCTATCCAAATTAACCCCTAAAAACATCTATAAATAGAGGTGCTCACACCCTATTTTCGTATCAAATTATAAACCCTAGGAGAAGTAGGTCTAGAAGCTCCCATAGCCCCCCATAAACCCTAGTTTTGGAGCCCCAACTCCTTAGCTAACATCCCTCCTTCAATTTTAGTCTAGAAAACGCCTAAAAGCCCTCCAAAAACACCCTCAAATCCACAACAAACTTGAAGAGTTCAGATCCAAAAGCAAGGAGATACCTCGGTATAGGAGATCCGAAGTCAAATCCGGAAACAGAACGAAGCAAGGGAGCACGGTACAAGGAACCCTTTTTGTCAGATCTGAGGGAGTAAAGTCCTTGCATCGGAAAGGTATTTTTTTTATTTTCTATTTTTATCTAGATTTTAGCAATGTAATTTACTTGGGACTTTAGTAGAGACCGGCTTTGGCCGGGCGGGGTTGGTGCCTAACACCTTCCAACCCCGTAACTTGATCCCCGAATTCAGATTTTTTATGGTAGATTAGTTCTTTTTATCCATTTTAGAGTCAGTATGGTTCCTAGACCACAAATAACTAGGTGGCGACTCTCAAACCTCAAGGGTCAAAAGCGGATCCGCGCACCCCGCGGATCGAGGGTGCTTTCAGTGGCGACTCCGCTGGGGACATTGAGGATCAAACTTGAAAAACCCCAAGTATGGGAACATTGCCAATGACCTAGTTTTTTTTTCTAGTTTTAGTTGATTCTATTTAATTGTTAGTTAGTTAATTCTTATTGTTCGTTTATCTGATTTTTTTTGTTTTTTTCATATTGGTGGGTTTAACCATTAATTTCAGGTCAATTTTGAATATGTTATTCCGGCATATTATTCTTATATAATTCAATTGAGAGTCACTTGGGGTGACTTTAGATAATACCAAGTTTCAACGGATACTTGGTTGAGGGTGGAATAATGATTGTTGAGGATGAAATAATGAAACAAAGGATTCTTTTTACTTTTTATTTTAAGGTATGGCGATTCATTGGTGATGACAAAAGATTTTTTAAAAAAAGGAAACATGTTCGATATCTAATTTGTTTTTAATTAGTTGTTTTTCATTTTTTTTTATTTTTTATTTTTATTTCTTTTTAGATGTGTTATAGGGAAGAGATGCTGCCCCTTGACAGCACATAATTTTTTTTTTTTTAAAAAAAAAAAAAAAAAAAAAATTTTTTTTTTGGAAGTTTCTGCCAACAGCAGCCTCCAATGGTGCGCCCCAAGTAAAGCGATGTGAGCTTTGTCAATAATTTGCATTGGGGTGCCATGAGCAAAATCTTTTTTTTTATTTTTTTATCCTCTCCTTTAAAAAGAAGTCGTCTTCCTCATGAGATCAGTCTCGACAGAGACTCAAGAATTCTGCTGATCAGAGGTTCCGAACCTTAGATTTTGGGTTAATGAATCTCAATCGACGAAGAAATAGTTGCTGGGATTTATTCTAATCATGTTGCTTCTCGATCATACGTTTGTTGTTTAGGCGCTGTTTGATCTCGACTTTGAGTGCGATGTTCTTCGTGGAGATGAGATCAATTTTCGATTCTTGTTGGTTTTCTCTATCTTTCGAATTAAAAACTCAGAGAGACATTTTCCGAGAGAATTTTTTCATCTCAATTTAAGACAGCCCGTTGGAGAGAATTTTACTAATTAAAAAAAAAAAAACTGTTTATTTTCTTCTCTCTAACGCACCAGTATGACAGAAGAGTCACCTGTTTCGTTTCGATTGTTGCTCTCGGTTCTGAGTAACCAAGAACGATTAGTGGCCCAACATCGAGTTGGTAACAGTGGCCCTGTTGTTTTAAAACAGCACCTAAGGATGATCTCGACGCTGGTATACCGTTATAGGCTGATCTCGACGATTAGCCTGCTGTTCTAGGCTGATCTCGACGATTAGCCTGCTGTTATGGGTTGACCTCGACGTTAACCTTCTGATCTTGACGACTAACCTCCTGATCTCGACGACTAACCTGCTGTCATAGGTTGATCTCGACGATAAGCTGCTGTTGATCTCGACATGTGTTGGATGAATTCGATCATTGGCAGCGGCATATAATTTGTTTCCCAAAATTATTTTGGTTTTTTTAAGATCAATTTGTTTTCTAAAAAGAGAGGAAATTAATTTGTTTCTAAAAAAGAAAAAAATCAAAATAAAAAAATTGGAAGGAAGTTAAAAAAAAAAACAGCAAAATCATCTTTTTGAATATTGTTAAACAGCAACACATGTTCAAGTTTTTCTGTTTTTCTGAATTTCTTTTGGGTTAGACTCGGTTTTAAAAGAAAAATAATGATAAAAAAATAAAAATAAAACCATCCTCTTTATTTCATTGATCATTATTATACACTTAATTCAAAACCCTTAGAAATTTCGAATTATTTCGGGTCGTCCCAAAACACCCTTGATTGGACTATAAAATTTATCAAAATATTGCGATGATCGGGATTATAAACTACCATGATTGGTATATGAAGGTGATGTGCATGCTTATTTCCATGGTTCGGACCATATTATTAATTCATGATAATTGCCTATTTAATGTGCCATAATATCATTGGGAATGCATGTTTGATGTTGGTCATAATGTTGATCATGATTAAATGTTTATGTGATTGGAATGATGCTTATATCCATATAATTCATGTTCTAATTGGTTTGATTGGGCCATGGGCCCATTTGTTTGGAAAAGGCCCCGGGCACACCCCACCTTGCTTTGCACACACCACATGCACGTTTACCGTTTTACTCACTTACACGTCCCATTTAGCCAACGTGGCACTAGTGCGTGGCCCGGTCTCTTCGGAGATGCGACGTCATTCATGAAACCCACAACTCCAGTCACGTACCTTAGGGTATATCGAACTGGGGCATCAATACCGTCTGATCAGGTGATTCTGAGAGACATATTGATGCACCCATGCTGGGGTGACCTGAGCCTTTGTCCTATTGTAAGCCACACAGTCACATGTCCCGATTGCCAACGTAGTACTAGTACGTGGTCGGTCCTCTCGTGGGATGCCAAACCATTTATGAAAGCTACAACTCTTGACTCGTACCCGTAGGTATAAAAGGTAATCTAAGTATATCAATTGCACTTCTTGGTCAAAACCGGTGCCTAAGCAAGATCTTGCCCCGCTGTACCCTACTGTACGAGGGGGATAGACTACGTCTATTCTAGACGAGAGGTATTTAAGTGGGCCCTTGCTCAGCATTGTGCGCCACCTCTCAATTGGAGATCAAACTGGCTGTTTTTGGCTTCAGAGAAGTGAATTGAGGTTTTAGATTATCACCTATACGGTATATCAAACCAAGTCACCACGTATCGAAAGGTATATAGGTGTGCTTGGGCAAGGGTGGCTAGATAAAAATGCATTGCACGTAGTAAGCCTAGAGTCTAGAAACCTTCCCCATAGGTCACGACTCGAACTTATCGTGGGTGTTCCCGGGTTGTTTATTGAATGAATGCCTGTTGTTGGATGAATGTATGTGAGTGATGTGAATGATGAGATCAAAGTGTATGATTGTCCTCAAGGATCAAAGAAATTTTATTTTTGAAAATTAAAACGGGTGCACCGACCCAGTAAATAATCCATTCTTTTACAATAATGACCCAGTCCATCCCGATCCAACAATCATGATGGACCGGGCCAGTTAAATGGAAATCGAATTTTCAAAGAAGAAAAAGAAAGTATTTTCTAGGACAAAATGTTTCCCAAAAGAAGTGTTTTCCAGAAAAAGTGTTATTCTCTAGAAAAAATGTTTTCTAAGAAAAAAATGTTTTCTAGAAATATTTTCCAAGAGAAAATGTTTTCCAAATAAAAATTATTTTTCAAAGAAAAAAATGTTTTCCAGAAGAAAATGTTTTCCAAAAGAAAAGAAAATGAAGGAAAAATGATTTACAAAAGATATATATTTGCATGAAAAATTATTGAAATATGTTTGAAGTTATTATTCAATGAAAACATTATTTGTCAATATTTTTCTTCTGAATAATCATTAAATGGATGAACTTTTTAATGGATTGGTGCAAAAAATTCAATAAAATCTCAAGGTTCATTTAAAATGTTATCAAGGGGGTGACACTGAAATTGGTTAAATTCACTTTCAAAGAGGTTTAAGGGTTATCATTGTATCTAAGCTCAATCGTCCATCGTCAAGATAAGGTTGTAAATCCGGTTAGTTAGAATAAACGTCAATATCAAGTCAACAGTCAGAAATGACCTCAAAATTTCTCAACATCATCCAGTTATTCTTTGAAAATCATAGTGCTTCAATCCTACCGGTTGTAAGCAATGTCTCAGTTCTCATCAGGCCCGTTTTGGGTAGTCTTGAGTTTTCATGAGTCATTTGGGTTAGCTCGAGTCCTTTTTTCTAGCAAGATCATGTCTTCCTTAGATTGAGTCTACTCTTTCTTATTGAGTCAAGTTAGTTCGTCGAGTCTATAGAGGTGTTTATCGTCCCTTCTGAATTTGATTGGATAAAGGAAATTTTTGAATACCTCGAGTGCATTAACGAATTAACTACTGATCTGGCTTCAAGGATAGATTTTTCTCCTGAACAAGAAGATAAGAGTCGGGCTCAAGAGAGTAAAGGTCATTGACCTCGGAACATAATTAAATTCCTAAAGAGATTTAAATAGAAACCATCTTATCTCTAGAGGAACACAAGGGGATAATGAATTTTCTCAGAAATTTCAAAAGACTTGTTCGTGTGATCATATGAGGGTATGTTAGGTACAAGCTTGAGTCTTGTTCGACATGGACTAGATACTCGTCTATATCAATGGAATCAAAGAAGATTTTATAAAATGTATCAGCACTATCCTTACTACATCTTGAGTTTCAAATCACATATTATCAGTCGATATGGGGGTACCTTTTGAACTGATCTCTGATAATGGGTCGTACTTCAAAGCATAAATCATTACTCTATATTTAAAGTTGAAGATCCGGAAGCACAAATCATCCCCCTACCGTCCTCAGATCAATGGAACGGTTGAAGCAGTTAGTAAGAGTTTCAAGACTATCATCAGGAAAATGTGTCAATCACATCGAGATTGGTCAGAAAAATTATCATTCACACTATGGACATATCGAACTTCAATTCGATCCTCTAGTGGAGCTACTCCCTACTCCTTAATGTATGGCATGGAAGCAGTCTTGCCAGTTGAAATGGAAATTTCGTCTCTCAGGGTCTTGTTGAAAAATCATTTGTTAGAAACAGATTGAGTTCGTCAACAGTATGAAGAAATAAACTTGATCGAAGAAAATGAGTTAAAGCCCTATACCATATGCAAGCTTATCTAAGAAAAGTCACCCGTTGCATTTGACAAAAAGGTCAAAGCTCATCATTTACAAGTCAAGGATTTAACTATCAGACTTCAAAGAAAATTAAACACTCCTCCTCGACTATAGGAGAAAGTCTGAACCCAATTGGAGAAATTCATTCATTAAGGAAATACTATCTGGAAAAGTCGTCAGACTTCAAGATCATGATGGAGGTGAACTACCAGAACCAACCAACCTTGACCAGATCAAGCGGTACTACATTTAAGGAGGCCATCTTTGGCCGGATCAATCCTCATATTACCCAGTTACCCTGTTCAACATATCCTTTCTCAACCCTTTGTAGCCTTTTCAAAAAAAAAAAAAATGAATGATGCCTTTTTTCTTTCTCAGCCCGATCACCTAACCTAGGGGAGGGAAGCTTCGAACTACGTCTTGGTCTGATCCCAAAATTTTGGGGTACGTAGGCAACCTGAGAAGTTACTTCAGGCCCGACCACATCAAAATAAAAAAATCTATTTCCCCACACAAAAAATAAAAAAAAAATCAAAAAATAAAAATTCAAAAGAGAAAGAAATATCATCCAAAATGGGGAAGAAAATTCAAGAAAAAAGTTTAAATGAAATGTCACACAAGGGGCATTTGGGTTTTTGAGCCTCAAGATTCCTTTCTTTTTATACCCAATCCTAAGCTTACCCATGAAAGTCCTCCTAAGTACCGTGCGAGAAGTCAAGAAAGATAGCAAAGCATGATCAGACAGCAACTCCAGAAGTTCAGAAGGGAAGAAGAAGAAAAAAATTTGCTAAGTTGAAAACCCAAAAAGGGCGGCTTAGGCAAAAATTAAGGTAAGCTCGCAAGGTTGAAAATCTGAAAGGACGACCTTGGCAACAATTAGAGCAAAGAAAAAAGAAAAAATTGTAAGCTAGCTAGATCGAAAACCTGAAAAGGCGATCTAGAAAAAAGCTAGAGCAAGCTCGCTAGATTGAAAACCTAAAAAGGCGATCTAGGCAAAAGTTAGAGCAACAAAGAAAAACAGAAGAAAATCCCAAGCTAAGAGCAGTCCGAGCTGAAACATCAGAAGTCCGATTAACCAAGTTCAATACTTAGCTTAAGTCAGGCATAGACTCAGAAGCCACAAGTATCTTGTCTATGATCGATCTGAAAATGTTTACTTCCCCAAGTGAACCAAGGGAGAAAAGGGTGAATTCTATGATGAGTCCCAAAAGGAAATAATTTTGTACTCTTGAGCCTGACTCAAAACCTTTAATAAAATTAATCAAAATTAAAAAGTTGAGTCTTTATTGCGCTTGTGGTAATCAATTATTTCAAACCTTCATACAAGGGGCATTTTCTTTCTTTTTTTAATGTAACTTTTCCCCCTTATACTAGGGGCATTTTTTTATGATGTGTTCAATTATTTTCAAGGCCATGGTCATTGTCAAACTAGAGGCATATTGCTTTTGAACAATGTTAATCCTAAAAAATAATGAGAACCCCAAATTTAAGGTAACCCTCTTGATAACAGTTTTTCAAAAAACTCTTGAGCTTCGAAAGAAATAAAAATTCAGGTTTTAAAACTTTTTGATAAATCCTTGAGGTTCAAACAAAAGCATTTCGGATCTCACATAGGAGATATAACATTCTTCCAGTCTCTAGATTCTTTTCCAGATTCAATCATTCTTGGAATCAATCATTTCTCTTCCAGATTCATTATCTTCCAGATTTATTTGTTCTCCGGTTCGTTCTAATCAGTTTTCTCCAAAATTTATTCATTCCTCTACCAATTTTGCTCAGTTGCCACCAAGGGTTATCTTGGATTTTGCTCAGTTTCCGCCAAGGATTATCTTGGATTTTGCTCAGTTGCCGCCAAGGGTTTTCTTGGAATTATGCTCAGATACCGCCGAGGGTTTTCTCGGAACTATGCTCAGATGCCGCCAAGGGTTTTCTTGGAATTATGCTCAGATGCCGCCGAGGGTTTTCTCGGAACTATGCTCAGATGCCGCCAAGGGTTTTCTTGGAATTATGCTCAGATACCGCCGAGGGTTTTCTCGGAACTATGCTCAGATACCGCCGAGGGTTTTCTCGGAATTATGCTCAGATACCGCCGAGGGTTTTCTCGGAACTATGCTCAGATACCGCCGAGGGTTATCTTGGAACTATGCTCAGATACCGCCGAGGGTTTTTCTCAAAATTATACTCAGATACCGCCGAGGGTTTTCTCGGAACTATGCTCAGATACCGCCGAGGGTTTTCTCGGAACTATGCTCAGATACCGCCGAGGGTTTTCTCGGAATTATGCTCAGATACCGCCGAGGGTTTTCTCGGAACTATGCTCAGATACCGCCGAGGGTTTTCTCGGAATTATGCTCAGATGCCGCCGAGGGTTTTCTCGGAACTATGCTCAGTTACCACCGAGGGTTTTCTCGGAACTATGCTCAGATACCGCCGAGGGTTTTCTCGGAACTATGCTCAGTTTATGCTCAGATTATATTCAAATTATGCTCAGTTTATATTCAAATTATGCTTAGTTTATACTCAGATTATGCTAAATTTATGCTCAGGTTTTACTCAGTTTCACACAGTGCACACACTTGCACATTTGCATTTTTTAGTCAGGGAGAATTCTCTAAAATTCAAGGATCTGACACCGTCAGTGAGAGTTTGCGCTCAAGGACCTGACAACCTATTGATTCGGGGAGAGCTTTACCCTCAAGGATCCGAACACCCTGACGAATTGCTAAATCAGGCTGCAAAATGAACTGTCACTAGCTTTGGCATTCAGATATCGCACTATCTACCAAAATAGATTTGCTATCTAGTTTGCTTCAACCCTCTGCCAAAGAGGGGCATCTGTAGACACCCCATTTTTGCATCCGCCTGATTAATCAACTCGTCAACCCGATCGCAAGGATTCCCAATGATGGATGTGTATTCCGTTGCTTTACTTTGTTACCAGATTTGTTTCAGAAATCCGAATGAGGTATCTCGAACTGACAAAACCTTAGAAACCACGCTACGCTAGGAAAATACGACCCAAAAAACATAGAAATCATCATCTTGCAAACCAAAAAGAAGCTTCACGATAAAAATCACTAAAAATCATTAAATTACCAAAATACCCCTAACCTCAAAACAACCCTAGAGTCTACGTTACGCTTAGGAAAACTCTCTCGAACACATAAAATAATAAATCGGAACCAAATAGATCATTTCACCAATTTTAACAGAATTTGACAAAATTACGAAAATGCCCTTCATAAAGTTCACAATCATTTCACATAACAATTTTCATAAAGGATACAAACCAACATTTCCATTGAATTCCTTACGAAAAACTGATTCTAAAACATCCTAAAACATCAAAAACTGACTTAAAACGTGAAAAGTCCTCTCCGGGGGCAAAACGATAATTTCACAATTTTCATGATAAAAAATTCCGAAATTAATGAATAAAATATGAAATAATTAAATTTAAACATTAATGAAATTAATTTAAAAATTTGAACCTAAAAAATCGATCAATCGGGCTCTCAGGCAAAATTGTTGAGGGTTCGTGAGATATTTCTTTAAGGACCCCTCCATTTGGGGGTCCAAAGAATTAAAGAAATAATGGAGGGGGGTTCTCCAAAAACCAAAAGTAAATCAAGCAAGACTGAAGTCAAGGTATTAAAGTCAATCGAGTGAGACTACAGTCAAAATTAAAGTCAATTAAGCAAGACTGAAGTCAAGATATTAAAAGTCAATCCATTAAGACTAAAGTCAAAACATTAAAAGTCAATCAAATAAGACCAAAAGTCATAATAGAATTATAATTGATTAATAACTCTATCTAATAGAGTTCTAACTTAAAAACAATTCTACCTAAAACAATTTGAATTAAAACACAATTCTACTTAAAACAATTCTAATTAAAACACAATTCTACCAAAAACAATTTTAACTAAAACACAACTCTAATTAAAAGAGATATAATTAAACACTAACTCTATCCAAATTAACCCCTAAAAACATCTATAAATAGAGGTGCTCACACCCTATTTTCGTATCAAATTATAAACCCTAGGAGAAGTAGGTCTAGAAGCTCCCATAGCCCCCCATAAACCCTAGTTTTGGAGCCCCAACTCCTTAGCTAACATCCCTCCTTCAATTTTAGTCTAGAAAACGCCTAAAAGCCCTCCAAAAATACCCTCAAATCCGCAACAAACTTGAAGAGTTCAGATCCAAAAGCAAGGAGATACCTCGGTATAGGAGATCCGAAGTCAAATCCGAAAACAGAACGAAGCAAGGGAGCACGGTACAAGGAACCCTTTTTGTCAGATCTGAGGGAGTAAAGTCCTTGCATCGGAAAGGTATTTTTTTTATTTTCTATTTTTATCTAGATTTTAGCAATGTAATTTACTTGGGACTTTAGTAGAGACCGGCTTTGGCCGGGCGGGGTTGGTGCCTAACACCTTCCAACCCCGTAACTTGATCCCCGAATTCAGATTTTTTATGGTAGATTAGTTCTTTTTATCCATTTTAGAGTCAGTATGGTTCCTAGACCACAAATAACTAGGTGGCGACTCCCAAACCTCAAGGGTCAAAAGCGGATCCGCGCACCCCGCGGATCGAGGGCGCTTTCAGTATCATATTAAAAATTGGAGTTCTGTTCAATACTGATTCCTCTACATTATATAATTCTGCTGAGATTTTGTACACGTGCTAGAGTTAAAAACTACTGACATGGGTCGAGTGATCTTCACTATAGGGAGACTATGATTGATAAAAAGTTATTGAGGTAGTATGGACAAAGAATGTTGATGAAATAGGCACGGTAAGGTAGAGTAGAAAATGAAATATTATGTTGAATATGCAGATAGTGATGTATTGGGAATATAGATTTTATTGCAGTTTGTGAATTTAGTATTAATAGATATTTATATTGTAGTAGGGATATATTAAGTGTGGATGTTGTGTATTATTTTATTAAGAAGTATTAAATTATGTACAAATAATAGTGGTGTATTTGCGGTAAGTCTATGCATTGAGGACTAATAGTCATGATAAGTACAAGTAAAACATAATAGACGGTGTAATTGGTAAGAGAAATAAAGATAAAGAATAGAGAAGATGTGAAAGGATTGTTGTTGATAGATATTGGTGGGGAAGTAAGATAATGTGAGTTGATTATTATCTTAGGATTATACAAATGATGGATTAGTTGAAATATGAGAGTAATTTGGAGTGATTAATTGATGGATGTATTGGGTTGATGAAAAATAGGTGACATAAGATTTGCTAGAACCAAAAGTAAATGATAATTGAGGGTATGTATTCTTTATTATACATGTTGTGTGGTGACGACGAAGTTTGATAATGTATAATTTCAATTTCGAGGAAGAAATTTTTATTAAGGGGGAGAATGTAAATCTCGAATTTTTGATTTGTATCTCGAAGAAAATAAATAGTAAAATTTTGAGAAAATCCTAAAAGTGAGACTTAGGAAAAAATTGTAGGATTTTATTTTGATCATTTTTAATGAAATCTGACCTTACCATTGTATTCAAAATGATCAAAAAACATATTTTATCCTGTAAGCACACTCAAATACGAGTCCAAACATAAAAGTTGTAAAATCCTCGATTATCAAGTCAAACCAAGCTAAAATAATGACTTTTTGTTAGAGTAAGAATTGTCAATATTCGATCATACCATTGTGTTCGTAACGAAAGATTATAAATAATGGACTATTTACTTGTCATTTTTGGAGTCCAAAAAGTCGAATTATCGTCAAAAATGAAAATGATGTTAATTTTAAGGTCCCATTGGGTCGAAAAAATTAAAATTTTTAGAGACATAATTGGTAAAATTTGACCACACCATTAGATCTAAAACAAAATATTAGATAAAATAGAGTATTCATTCGTCACTTTTGGAGTCCAGCTGGTCAAGTTATTGTTGAACGAAATAATAGGCAAAATACGCTTTTGTCCCGCATTTATATAAATAAATTTTTTAATCCAAAACACTATTCATTATCATCTCATTTCGTCCAAAACCAACCAGATTTAAAAAAAAAATTAATTTTTTCTCAATTTTCTAACTCAGATTTACCGCAAACGGTCCGTTTTCGACCTCCGACGCAAAAGGAAAAAATATTTGCAGCCTCGACATCTACAAAACCTACCCAATATCTTTTCGTTTCATCTTCTTTTTCATTTTGTATCATAAAAAAATAGCCGTATGTGATATGGGAGTTTCGTACCTTCGACCCTTGATTTCATCTGTTTCGGGGCCTAACCGTCCTCCGTCACAGAAGGGAGAAAAGACGACGATATCGAGATCTTCAAAATCACCGAGCTAGATTTAAAAATCAGTCACCTCAAAATTCGTTCTATCTCGATTTTCGTGCACGTATTTTTATTCTTTCAATTTCTATTAGTAATCGTAGATTGTGAAAATTGCATTTAGGATTTTATTAAAAATTTGTGATGTGTTTCCAAAAATATAGAATTCAATTGATTAGTTTAAATTTACGTCAGAATTTTCATATTTGATATGTTTAATTGTATTTTATAATAAATTATACGTAGATAGGATATTTCATCGGGTTATTTTCGTCAACGAGGTCTTGTGAACCTCTCGGATCCCATTTTGATCTAAGTTTTGTATTTTTTCAATATTATTGAAAAAAATAAATTTCATAGTTGGAAAAATGATTTAATATTCCATGAACTCATATTGAGTTGATGAATATCAAAAAGTGAATATCTTGTTTGACATATTGAAAACTGAGAAAATTAAAAGAAAAAGGGAAAAGGGGATGAAATGGTAAAATGTAATAATCACACCCGAGAGATGATGTTTGCAGTTTACATTGTAATGATGTATGTAGGTTGGTAAAGAGATATCTAAGGATAATGATTGGTTGCATGTTTATTTAAATTCTTTATGCGCAGAGGCTATAAGTTCTGTTATTTATTTTAGGCCGGGTGACCACAATTGCATGGTAGGAAACTGGATATCCATTCTCAACCTTGTATTGTTAATTTCTCTTTTGCTTTCAAATGAAAATAATATATATATGTAGCTATTTTGTGAGCTGTTAAAAAGTTTGTGAATGCTTGAAGAGATAGTACGTCATATCATCCGGAGTGGTGTACTATCCTGGGATGTACGATAGGGACCACCAAGCTCATACGTGGTATGAGACACGTATGAGAGTGGAATCACAATTAGAATCTGGGTTATTCCTCTTTATCTTTACCAATGAACTTGTAATGTAAAGATGGTCGTATACGAATAGTTTGTATATTTGAGAATCACATGCACGTCTGATAGGCATAGACGAAGATGATTAGTTAGTGATCACTAACAATCTATAGTAGTCGAATGTTCTGACACATTGAAAAGAGATCCATTGCTTATGGTCACGTCGAACGGTCAACCTAAGCCGGATAAATGGTCCTACAAGTGTGCTAAACAACGACTAGTCACAAAATCAAGAACTAAGACTTTATTATGAAACATCATGTCCCGACTAAGAGCGATCCAGTCATAAATCTCAGCTCTCTAATTATTCTATTCCACTATTGTGTATTATGCATCTGTTGCCTTATTTAGATATATAAAATGAAATGCATGTTTAATGTTTTCATTTGGTCAATTAGATTTGTATAAAAAGAAAATGCTATAGTGAGTACGGTTGATTGATGTAATGTGAGTTTTAAAATGTTTAATTGCTCATCCCTGGCTATATGTTGCAGTTAATCATAGTTTCTTCTGTAAAATTTTACATATTTTAATGATTTAGTATGTTAATTCGTTTATGTTAGAAGAGGTTATTGGCAGAAATTGTTTACTTCTTTACTGGTTAACTATTGTTACTCACCCTTTCCTTCTTCATTTTTTATTTTAGATTCAAAGCTTGGTGAGGCAAGTATAGAGCACAAGTGAAAATCATCTGGTGGGTCAAATAGACAATTAGAATCCGTTACCTGGTGAGTATTGGGGTTATACTCAATTTTTCCAAGAGTATTATAGATTTGTGATGAGCGTTAGGACTTTTGTTAGAGTGAGAAATTTTTGTATAATCCTGTATATAAATTTCTTCTTCCGCACTTTGATCTATCGTATATTATTAGATGTATATAGGCTTTCGTTAGTATTATATTTTGTATGTATATATGAAAGATAATGTATGTCGTTTATTAGGTGTAGGTTGATCACCTTAGAATAGTAACACAAACAGAGGAGACCATACCAAAATTTCGAGGTGCCACCTAGTGCCTCGAGATCTGACATGGGCTTTGTGTTAGTGTTTGGCGAGGTGCCATAGGAGAATAATTCTTTTTGCCATTTGCTGAAAAGTGAACCTTTGAAGGATCTGAGGGGAGTCCCCAAGATGTGATAGTGAAGGTCAAGTCTTGTTTCTTCTGATGGTCCAAGTTATATTCAGAAAGGTAGTTTTGTTTTGGGCTTTGTTGGCCTTTCTTTCGATTTTTTTTCTTTCTTCTTTTGTATTCTTTAGGGGTGCTCATCTCGATCTCCTTCCTTTTTAGCTATATATATATAGGGAGGGGTTCGACGGACGTTTTGGAAAACGTCTAAGAAAATCATGTTTCTCATACGTTGGATGGAGAGAAACGGACGGGGGAGATGGAGAGAAACGTCACTTCAATGAAAGAAACAAAATTTCTTTATTTTTCAAAAAACTCCCTCGACTTTTCTCTCGTTTCTCTTTGTTTTTTTTTTTTTTTTTTTAATTTTAACAAAACCTCCCCTCTGTTTCATTGAAACTCGACAGAAATCATACAAACCCATCTTTCCTCGGAGAGCCCAAACAATCGGCAAGTTTCACTTAGAAAGGTCAAGCTTTCGTTTCGAGAATCTTCCCAGAATCATGGTGAGATTACTACTGAATCCATTCGAAGACGGTGCAAAGAATCATCAGATGAGGAGAATCATAGTGGTGATGATAAAGGAGGTGATAAAGGAGAGGTCTTGGGATGCTGTTCAAATGCTTCGTTTCGGAGTAGTTCAAGCTTCTTGAAGACTAAGACCTTGAAATCGAGGTTAATGGACCCTCCACCAGACGAACAATATAAGAAATCAGGAAAAACAGTGAAATCAGGGCAATTGAAATCTGGTATGTTGGGTAGAATAAACGATGAAGATGAAGAGGATCCTTTCGCCGTAGAGGACATCCCACCAAAATTCAAGAAAGGAAATTTCAGTTTGTTAACAATCGTTCAATGGTTGAGTCTCATTTTAATTGTGGCAGCTTTCGTTTGCAGTCTTTCGATACCTTACTTTGCCAAGAAGAAGCTATGGGATTTCCCTCTATGGAAATGGGAGCTCTTAGTTCTTGTTTTGATCTGTGGGAGGTTGGTCTCTGGTTGGGGAATTCGAATTGTAGTCTTCTTTATAGAACGTAATTTCCTTCTTCGAAAATGGGTTTTATATTTCGTTTATGGTGTTAGGAAAGCAGTTCAGAATTGTTTATGGTTGGGTCTAGTTTTGATTACTTGGCATTTTATGTTCGACAAGAAAGTTGAACGAGAGGTCAATAACAAGATCCTTCCTTATGTTACCAAGATTTTGATATGTCTCTTGTTGGGTACATTGTTATGGCTTGTGAAGGCTCTTCTTGTTAAGGTCCTGGCATCATGCTTTCATGTGAGTGCCTACTTTGATCGAATTTAGGAGTCCTTGTTTAATCAATATGTGATTGAGACACTCTCGGGAATGCCATTGATTGAGATAGAGAACACTCAAGAAGAGGAGGAGAAGGTCATGGTTGACGTTCAGAACCTTCAGAACGCGGGTGCTAAAATGCATGCGGACCTCAAGGCCACGGCTTTCCCTACTATGAAGAGTGGAAGGGTAATAGGCAGCGGGGGACTTCAACGAAGCCCTCGGGTTGTAAAGAGTTTCAGGACTTCTGGGGCAATTTCTAAGCAACAGAGAGGAGAGATGGGTTTGTATGGTTTCTGTCGAGTTTCAATAAAACAGAGGGGAGAGGGGAGAGGGGAGAGGTTTTGTTATAATAAAAAAAAACAAATAGAAACGAGGGAAAAGTCGAGGGAGTTTTGTGAAAAATAAAGAAATTTGTTTCTTTCATTGAAGTGACGTTTCTCCCCATCTCCCCCGTCCGTTTCTCTCCATCCAATGTATGAGAAACGTGGTTTTCTTAGACGTTTTCCAAAACGTCCGTCGAACCACTCCCATATATATATATTCAGAATTCAAGGTGATTTTCTTCGAGAATATTACATTTAAGTGGGGACATTCTTTGAGGAGGTTTTGATGTAATTGCCTTACTCAAACCATGTGGAGCTCTATAACTGTGTTTGCTTTTGTTTGTTTTTGTTCCCTTTCAATTTTTCATTGAAAACAATGGGATTGTTTTGCTAATACCTAATTGTCTTAGTTGGTGGTATGCATTTACTACTTAAGTTATTCAAGAGCACTTTAAGAGTTGGGATTTTTTATATTGAACACTATGGATGTGTGTATTTTATGGAAACAGTAGGGGATCAAGTAACAACCAACATATGTGACATGCTTGTAGGTTTTGTAGTAGTGAAGTATTCAACCATTGTATGAAAATGTGTCAAAATCTATTGTTTTTTGTTTTTGTTTTTTTATGGCTGTTTAGTTGATAACAGACATGTGTTCATCACTTATGGGAATAATAGATGTATCAAAGAACCAATTTAGTTTTTTATATTAGAATCAACCATTGAGGCAATCTTTTCACTGTGAACTCAACCGCTCTGGTTGGGTGTTTATTGTCTTTCCCACATAAAATGGTTTAGTGGTCTATTGTTTGGATTGTAAAGTTTTGACAGATTTCTACTTCAGTTATGAAATTAACCTGGTTTTAATCCTAGGTGGCAGGGTGACTGGTCAAGCTAACTAGAGTAGTTCTGCTTTTAAAACATTGATTGTTACAACATTAGCAAAAAAAAACGAAATGCACAATTTTTCATGACTACCATGGATTTTTTTTTAACAAAACACTTTTCATTCCTTCAATGGTGATTATGTTTTCATGACTCCTTCAGAATCACCTAAATTATAAATTTTCATGTGCCTTTTTTATTAAATCAGATTTCAGTGTCATCATCATCAGTATCATTAGATCAACGTTAGTTGTACTTCACCATGGCTATTATAGGTTTTCTGGAAGGTTATATTTGTAGTGGGAATTAAAAGCTTTTATTGGTCTACATATGATAGTATCTTGGTTGTGGGAGTTATATCCAAACCCTTTTTTTTTTATAGTTTTTCTATTATTCACTAGTTGCAGTTAGTTTAATTTAGTAGTAAATAAAACATAACTTGTTGCATATGATTTTCAACAATTATTATATAAAACATAATTATCTGGACAAATAATTATTTTTTTTTGTTGTACTTAATTTTTGCAGATGGAACCTAGACAAAGTTCATCTGGTGAGAGGATAAAGTCGAAAAGAAAAAGAGGCCGCACTTAATGCCTCTCATTATAGAATCTAAAGCTAGGAGAAATGTTTGAAATAATATGAGATAGCCATGGACAACCTGCAGGGAAACATGTGTCTAAGCTCCAAAGATACTTGGGTATATTGGCCCGTGATGACTATATGTTTCCCCTTGACATCCTTGATTGGTATGCAATGCCAGAATCAGCGAATGAAAATGTATGACAAACAACATTGGTATAAATTAATTATAAAATAATATTAGATAATTTATGAGTTTAGCATTAAACAATTTTGACCCCATAATTTTCAATTGATTATTGATATAGGTCAAATTTGATATCTCGTCGACACTTAAACAAGTTGTGTTACAATCTATCGGCAAGAAGTGGAGGGATTATAAATCTAAGTTGAAAATCAAGTTCTATGATAAATACAAAGATGATACAACCCGATATGCTAATCATTCATCTAATGTTTTGGAGGCTCAATGGTATGCTTTCATGGCCTTTTAGAATTTGGAGGAGGGGCAGGTATATTTTATGTTTGGAATTTATATATATTGATTTATGAAAAATTGCAAACAAATTATAAGGTACTCTATATCTCATATATTTAACTTCTCATAAATTATTTAATGTACAGTCTCGAAGTCATAGTAATAAAACAAATCGTGTTCAACAGACAATGACCCCTATGATTAGGACGAAGAGTATAACTTGTATTAGATATGATGGGGTATATATATATTTATTATGTTATCTATCAATTTCGTGCCCAATTATTTATATTATAAACTAATTTTGTTGTTATTGTCTTAATGTGTGTGCACATAGAAATTAAAGAGTTCAACGAATACTGAGCCAATTCGAGCATCCTTATTTCTCATGACATACAAGCCTAATGATTTGGCCACGGTGGAGAAGATTGTAAGTTTATTTTTACAATAATTTTCATTAAACATTAACCAATTATGGTAATATTTGAATTTGAAGATACTAAGAATTTTTTAAATATTTTGCAGGACAAGATAAAATAACTTTTGAGTTTATTACCAAAAGGCGCTCAAGATATTATAGGTTGAAATAATGTATTATCTCAGGTCTTGGGTCCTAATAGACATGGTCGTGTTTGTGCTGTCGACTTAGGACCGACTTCTCGCAAATTATTTGCATCATCTTCCAAAAATTCCTCTAGCGATTCTAATGAGGTACATAGGTTGAAGGATAAATTAGAGTCTTTGGAGCAACAACAGATCATGAGAGATGTTGAAGTGGAAAGACTCAAGGAATTGATTATTACCCTAATGAGAAAAGTAAATTCTTACTAATAATTAAATATGTTGTATTTTAAAATATTTTATTAATAAATAAATATTGATTGATATGACTAATTTGATTAATGTATATGAATTGTAGGTTGATGAGCAGCACAATTAGCCCAACAATAATCAGTGCCCACAACAACAACCAGGATAGATAGTTTTTGTTTTTTGAGTGATAAACATGGATTTATAAGCATTGAATCTTAACTCAATCGACTTATTATTTTGTTATACTTATTTCTTAACTAATTTAACTTATTAAGTAATTGTGTTTAATTAATATGCTGTATAAAAATAGGTATTTAATTACAAATAATTTTAAAATAAAAGAAATTAAAAAATAAAAAAATCTTATTAGCGGCGGTCATTACCGCCACTGTAGGCATTTAAATCGCATTTATAGCTACGGTAACAAAAACTAATTAGTGATAGCCACTATTGCCACTATAGGTCTCATTTCTATCTATATATTTTGTAATAGAATCAATTAGTGGCGGTTTTTAACTGCCACTATAGGCTTTTTAGTTACGTCACTTGGCCATTGCTTTTGATATAGCGGCGGTAGTTTTGATATTTGCGGCGGTTTTTTACTCCCGTTAAAAACCTAAAATTTTGTAGTTAAGTCAGTTTGAAGGTGGGTTCGTGGGATCATTAACACTCCATAAACCTTGCCAACTTATCTATGGTGTCACTTTCAATAAGGATCAACCAATTTAATAGAACTTATTTCTTTGGATAAATTATTGTTTCGTGTGCTGAATATGGCAAAATTCTGATTCTGGTACACTATTCATTTAAATTCCCAAAACATATTTCCCAAAAAGATCATCCATTTTATAATAAGCGATCTCGCTGATAAAATACTTGTGATCTTGACATTAAAAGTATAAAACATGTTTTCCACCGAAATCATCGCTTTTATAATCGGTGTTCTTGTTGATAAAATACATGCGATCTTGCTATTAAAAATATCGAGGATATTTAACTTTAAAATTACTTGTGAGCTCGATCGTAATTTATCAGTGAGATCACTGATTATAAAACTGATGATCTCATTGAAAAACTTGTTTTGGGAATCAAAATAAACAATGTAATGGAATTGGAAATTTTACAAAAAGTTGAGCACCTTTTCAAAATTTTCTCCATTTCTTTAACACTAAGGGAGCAAGAAGAGAGAAGCCTGATCTTGAGGACTAGGCTACCATGGAAATTAAATTTATTTCGATATGTTGTAGTGTTTGGACTCAAACCACTCCACCAACCCTATCTTTGGTCACCTTCTAATGATTCTTTGAATGCTTAAAAAAGGCTCAACGGCTTACATATTCTTAATTGGAAGAATCCAATGACCTAACAAACGTGACACCAACCCTTTTTTCCATTTCTTGTATCCTTTGTTAATGCAAAAGAAAGTAGTTGAAACGTGGTTGCCTCAAACATATGTGCTGTTTTACGGTTGGAATGTCTTTTTCCCCTCCTAACTTTCTATCAATCATCATTCTCCAATAAAATAAACTATTTTTTATTCAAGGGAATTTTCTAATGTACTCCTCCTATTTAGAAAATTTCTTTGTGCCAACCTTATTTTAGCTGCCCATTTTTTCATTAATATTTGTACTATTGGATTATTGGAATAACATATGATCAAAGAGTATGATTGGTGATTTATAGATATTAGACTTGAGCGCCAAAAAAGGATTGAATCACCCATGACTAATGCTTATGAAATCTAATGATCACTTGACGTGGATAACAAATTTGATCATTATTTTATATGTCAACAAGCAATTGGTCCAAAAGATTAGTGAGGTAGCCCAAAAATGTGTGGCCCAAGACGTTTTCATGGAATCACATCAAGCATCTTCTGTGAAGTGGGACATCAAATTCTCTTTCCTAGAGTTGTTGTTTGTTGTTTGATGCGAAGCCATGGCATCAAACTTGGACTAAATAACAATAGACTTAGGGTTATTAGGGATAAGATGATAAACTTTAACAGAAAATAAAACAATATAAGAGAGGATTTATGTTATTGAGAATTGCTCTCTCTCTCTCTCTCTCTCTCAGACACACACAGAGACAAGTAGGAGAAGAGATGGATTGCTGCATTTGTGCACCGATGCCTCTTCTTTTAAGGACTACGAGGAATATGATATGTCCTACATGCCATGAAGGAGCCAAAGAGTTGATCACCTTCGTCTCTACAAACCTTGAAAAGGGACCGACTGATTTGCCCAAGGCAAGCATCCTTCTCATATTTCATTTCTCTTTAGTTTTTCTTGTTTGACAACTGAAATTATTAATTTCTTGGCTCTAATTAAGCTAGATCATCGTCTTAAAACTCCAAAAGTTCAGTCAACTCGACTGTCCACTGAGTTGAATCAACTTGGATTAGTTAAATAAAATTTTACTGAATTTATAAAGAGTTTGTAAAAAATCATTTTCATATTTTAGAATAAATAGATAAAATCATATAGCTGAATAACTCAGTTGAATTGATATTTTCCAAGCTGACTCTGTAAGTTGGTTGCATCGAGTTTCGGGACCAAGTCACCTCAAATTCCATTCTAATGAGGTCATTCAAACAAATGATGTGGTTAATATTAAGGGAAGAAAATTACTTAAAGGACTCTCTCGGAAGGGTTTCTTTATATATAATTCCCAAGTTTTGCGCGTTAGCTTGACATGACATTTTAGTAAACCTTTTCTTTCTTAATGGTCCCTCGTACCATCGAGTTCATAATTTTTACTGTTATGCTTGACGTTTTTTTTGTTTATTTAGTGTCAAGTTTACATATTTTTATTATTGAACTCACCACTATTTACTGTCGAGTTTACAACTTTTTATTTACTATTGAACTTGATGTTTTTTTAATTACTATTGAGTTCACCATTTTTTTAAATAAAAAAGTGATGAACTTGACACAGGTAAAACTCACCCATTTTCAATTTTCCAGTTTTTTCGACTAAAATACATCGTCTAAAAACTTGAGATAATGACTTGTTTAAATGATTTATACTCTAAAGAACCATTCTTGATCGATTTTCATCCAAAAAACTAAGGGAAAAAAGTGAAAATACCCTAATTTTTTTACATATAAATCTTCAAAATATTTGAAAATATTCTTGAAAATGACTTCTTCTTCTTTCTTAAATCTTTTCTGATGGAGTGGAGTTTCCAAAACTCGATTGAAATGTCAAAAATCTAATTTTTTATTATGAAAACAATGAATTCAAATTGTTAAGGTATTCAATCATGAGATACCTGGGAGATAAGCTCCAAGGACCATTTAGAAAGAAAAAGAGTACTAAATGTCTTACAAAACAACTGTTGAAAATTTAGGGATTATTTAGAAAGAAATTCCACCATGAGGATCCTTTAAGTAATTTTTCCTAACATTAATATTAACAGAGATTTACCAATTGCGAGCAGAGCTATCTATTGTAATTTTATTACAAAAACCCCCTTACTTAAAAAAAAAAAAAAGGAAAACTCCCTTGTCACGTGAACAAACCTTACTTTATTAATCTGGCTAGCATGACTAACTTAGTAAGATTTCAAATCTTACTAAGGGTTATTGGGTCAACATGGATTGTCAAATTGGCAATCAAATACTACAATCATCTCTATTTCATGGAAAAATTCATATCTAAAAGAACAAAATTAAAAAAATAATCATTTGAATTCGAAAAAGATGTTGAAAATGGATGGCTACCAAACTCCCTAATTTAAAACTAAAATAAAATGGTGAAAATTAACCCTTTTTATTTTTATTTTTTTAGAGTTCTTAGAATTTTGTTCTTTATAACCTTGTGGCATTAGATCATATTTTTGGATGCCAAAACTTGATGTAGGTAGGCTCCACTGTATGTCAAGTAACAAATTAATGACATCAGATCATGTTTTTGGATGACAAAACTTGATGTAGTAGGGATCCACTCGAAGGGATGTTAAGCAATAAATTAACCCCCATCAATTTGAATTTTATGATGTGGATCCTTGCGATAACATTTACTGGGTAACAAATTTGATTTTAAGTAAGGTTTGATGGATAACTAACATCATAAAGTACGGTTCCCTTGGAGTTGTGAGAACTCCAAGGGAGTTTTTGTAATAAAAATGCAGCAGTTATGTCTGCCGGGTAAATATCTCTAAAATCAATATCAATCTGATATAAAAAGAGGGCTTCTATTGGCAACCCAACAGTTGCTTATTACACCCCAATTAAAAATAAAGAAAATAAGTGAATGGGAGAGAATAAGTAAAAGTTGGGGTGCCAATAGAAGATCTCTAATTTTTGTTTGCTAGATTTATATATTTTAGGTTTAGGAATTTATATGAGTCTAATTATAGTTGTAAACTATTGAAATTGTTTGAACGAGTGTTATGATGTTTTGTAATGTTAAGATTATAATTTGTGATTTGTATCAAACCTTTGAAATGTTTGAAAAGCTTGTTTTTAATCTTTAGTTGGGGTATTATAAATAATTTAAAAAATTGGGGTGCAATAAGTAAAAGTCGGGATGCCAATATTAGCACTCTAAAAAAAATTCTTTGAACAAATAATGCAGGTAACATTTATGTCAATATGATATTATATACTCATTGTCACTTGTTAGTATTAACTCTGCCTAAGAACGAGCTATAAATAGTAAGAAGGCGGCCAAAAATTAAGGGAGCAATCCTTTAGTACTTATTTCCTATAGAACTTTGTAGATTGTTGGGGGAGGGCCACATTGGATAAAATTAAATAATATATCAGATCAGATTTGAAAGAAAGAAAAAGTTTTGGGAGGGCTTGATTGTAGATCATAAAAATGGATGGCCACTGAACATCCAAATTTAAATATGGTTGGATTTTACTATTTTGTCAATGTGACACTCTCTCATGTCAACTGTCTAAAAAGTATTACAAGCAACTAGGGAAAATAAGTACTACAGAGGATTCGCTCCCAAAAATGACGAAGCCAAACAGAATTTGTGTTGGAGCCCTGAATATTTGACATACTTTTCCTATTATATATGACAAAGAGAGTGATTAAAAAACAGTGAAATGAGATAATTTTGTAACTAATTGAAATTTTAGGTTAAGTGATTTGATGTTTAAAAGAAATATAAATAAATTTTAAGCTTTCAATAATAATTTGACTTTTGACTGTTGCTTCCTTTTTGGGTGTTTATCCGTTAATGATAGAATTATTGCAAAAGTCTAATCTTTTCACCATAAAGATGGAACTATGGAAATCCCAAGGGATTGGCTCAATGGCAATTTTGAACCGATAAGTAGTTAATGCCAGTAGGTTGTGAGTTCAATACCCCTTCATGATCATTAATTCCTTGGGGGCTACCCATGAGAGTGCACCTCACTTACCTCATGCATGTGATGTGTGGGCATTGCACATACCAAGGGACTAGTCCTTGGATAAGATCATGGTCTATGGACTGTGTAAAGCCTAGATAGGGGCCTGGTCTGCTGAGTACAAGGATACCCGGTTATCAAAAAAATATATATTAAAAAAAATGACGAAGCTAGAAATATATTCCACTTGAAATTATTTTCCTCTTTAATAGAGAATGAGATGATGTCATGATTAATGTATCTCAACACCAAAGAAAGGATGACAATGGGGTATGTTTGCTAAAACATCTAAGCCAAACACTAAAGATCAAAGTGGGTTGCCTCCTAATTTATTTTGTCAAAACCTAACTTAGACCAAAATTTAACTGACTGGACTTGAAAACTATGAGCCATATCCATCTTTTAGGATTTAAGATCAAGACCCTAAACTTTATTTCTGTAACTGAGACAAACAGGACAGTTCTACTTTTATGAAATTTTATTAGTGGTATATTTTAAGAAATATTTTATCTTCTGTGATATTAGTTGTGATTCATTGTGGGGTTTGTAGGGATTTGTAAATGCTTTGAAATGGATAAAGGAAATGAAGGAAAAAGAGGAGGCTTTGAATGAAAAGTTGAATTTTCTTGAGGGATTTTCTATTGCATTTAGAGATGGAATTCACACTGATATCCAAATCAAGCCAGATATTGGTCCTTCTATACCTGCACATAGAGCTTTACTGGTAAGTATCTCATAATATCTCACATGATGTACAGTTACACATCATGTAATTAAGTTGCTTCAAAACATCCAATCATCAAAGAATATGCCTAATAAGATTAATTAGGTCCGAATGTTCTTAACCATCTAATAGGTGGACTTCTTTTCTAGTTAATTAATAAAGATTTGACTTAATCCTAATTATCCATTCATCATGTATCAGCTCTTATCTATTGAGAATGTTTAACAATTTCTGATTGAGAAAATGATATATACTAATGTGTTCTACAAATTGTCTCCCAAATATTGCAAGCAGGCAGCCAGATCAGAAATTTTCAAGAACATGTTAGAATCAGATGGTTGCAAAGCTCCTCCAAATGACACCATCTCTCTCCCTGGACTCAACCATGAGGAGCTCCATTCTCTCTTGGAATTCCTCTATAGTGGAAGCTTGCCTACTGAAAAGGTTGAGAATCATGTATATTCCTTGTACACTGCAGCCGATAAGTACGAAATTCCTTTCTTGCAAAAGTTTTGTGAGCATCGGATGCTTGAGACCTTGAATTCATCAAATGCTCTTGATGTTTTACAGATTTCAGATGTTTACTCAAACACAACATTAAAGGAGTTGGCTATGAACTTTATTGTTAAACATATGGAGGATATAGTTTTCTCATCTAGGTATGATGCATTTGGACTCAATAATCCACATTTAAATGTACAAATCACGAGAAAATTGTTGATGGAGATCAAGAATAATAAAACAAGTGTTATGTAATTTGAATTTGATGCCTTGACATTGTTCAGGACAAGATTTGGAATCTTTTGAGAAAATTAAATATTTTATTTATTCTTTATAGTACAACAACACGTTCAATAGTTCAGATATCTTATTCTTACACCTCTCTACATTATGTGTTACTGTGTTAATGTGAAGGAATCAAACGAGAGTAATATATGTAACATTATACGTGATGTGTGATGTGTGCCCCGACATGAAAATTCCATTGGTTCCTCTTTTCAATTCTAATAATTCCACCTTGACCAACATGTATTTTAATAGAATATGGTATAAAGATCTCATTCAATTAATAATTAGTAATATATTCCTCGTTTTACACTAATATGTTTCCATGTGAAAACGTACCCCAAGTTTAATTTTAGAGTATACTGTGTACTAATTCCAGCTCAGGAACATTTCCATTTTTCTTGGAAATGCTCCCCCGCCATGTCATCTGTTTCAAGGTCCTAATAATTCTATCTTTGATTGATATTTTAAAACTCCCTAACGAGCAGTTAATTTTGTTTGACTATGTGTATTTTTCGGAGGTTTTTAAAGTGTCTAATTGGAAATAGTCACTTTAAACTTAGGAAATTTTCATGTTAAACCTGCAAAATTGGCACTTTAAAATCACCGAATTCGTTAACATTCTGAATTTCTTTTAATGAAACCATGATCATTCACGTTTTGGTAATTAAAATGAACAGCTAGCCCGAATCATAAATAACACATTTTCAGCTCATGTACAAAGGACAGGGTAGCCTCGCTAGTGAATTTTGCAGGATTTGGCCCAAACAGATAAAAAAAAATTAGAAAAATGTTATGAGATTGATGCAGAATAACGAAATTCTGAGGAGATTGCAATCTTGTGGTTGGGAGTTCCCGGGGGAAGAAAAGACTAAACAAACAAATAAGGAAAAAATACTATCAACACAAGGACAATTTTTATGTTTACTAAGCTAGTTAGGTTAGATTTTAGTTGCTTACAGATCCTTTTGGGTGACAATTGTTGATTGCAGTTTTGCATAAACTAGCTGCTAATCCATTCCTTTACGACTTCAGTTTAAGTGGGAAATAATCAGGGGCGGAGCTACTAAGGAGCTGCTGGGGGCAATTGCCCCCACACAACTTTGAGACACCCCTATATATTCAACTAATTACATGCATGCCCCATTTGTCTCCACTCCCTCACCTCTCTCCCCATTTGCCCCCACAACCTCACCTCCCTCCTTTCAATTTTTTGTATTTTTTGCTGATGACATTGCCCTCTTGACCGGGCCTTCTCATATTCTAATTGGAAATGACCTAAATATCCTTTTCTTCAACTTCTAACCAAAAACCTCTAAATTTCTCCTTAAAACCATTCATCTCCAAGTTCTTCAACTATACAACTAACCATAGTTTGCCTCCACTTATAAGAAAATCCTGGCTCCGCCCCTGGAAATAATGCATGTTCTTGTTGTTTTAGAAAGTTCACTTGCCCATGTTCTAGAGGCTACAATTTTTTTCAGAATTAATTGCTGTTGTTGGGTTCCCTATGATTGAATTATCTATACTGTATGATTTTTTTATTTTTGATTTTTGATTGAGAAGCTGGGGTTGAAGGGTCCCCTCCCAATAGAATGCTACTAAGGAGTGTAATTACATGTGAGATCTTCCTCTAAAATACTCTGAAGATCATGAGGGATATTTTCTTCATCCTCAATTACAAAAATATATATATATATATATATATATATATATATATGATCCTAGGTGAGTTAAAAAATTAGCTGCCCTATTTGTTTCTCTCCAGAAAAATTCAAAACCACATGTAGCAAAGCTTGCACTCAACATCTGTATCTCCTTATACTGTATGATTCCTTTGTAGACAATGTTTTGAGTGACATTTACTTTCCCGAATCATCTCGAACAATATCGTCCATTTTGGAAAAAATGAGTTGGTTTTAAAAACTGTTACCATTTTGATGAAATTTTAAATCTTACTGGCAGGTTAATTTACCAATTTTTTCTCTCTTATTTTGGTAAAATACACTTAATGATTTTTAACAAACTATCTTAAAGAAAGAATGTCAATAATTATGTTTTTGGCAATGTGAAATGACTTAGTTTGGATATTTTTCTTCCATTCTAGGTATTATTATGGGAAGATTCTGGGAAGTCACTTGACTCATCATCTCCCCATGAGCTTGATTACTAATTTCTAAGTGTTATATTTGATTTTATCATCATATTATTTTAATATTATCTTTGCATGAAATCTATCCATCATGATGAAGGCTCGAAGATAGTAATCACCAATCAAGTCTGTTTGTTATTTTGTAGGTCCACCAAAAAAAGTGGCCTGGGTAAGCATTCACGGGTCAGTGGAACAAACGAATAGGCTACATTGTGTGCAGAGAAGAGAACAAGTCAGGTATCTAACCAACTCTAGGGGTACAATAGTAACACTATGGGGCTGCTTTAGATGGAAAGGATGAATATTATTGGAAAAAAAAAACACAGTCCATTACTAAATTATGAATAATTTAGACTCACAAAATCAAATGAGCTTATTAGTAGATTGAAAATTTTAGTTTAATTAAATAGCCTTTGAACTATTTTTAAAAACGAAAATCAAAGAGAATGTTGAGACATGCGTAGTACTTGAGCAATAATTGTACACTTTCTAGACCCTTTTACACTATGCATTTGGTTCGGTAATTCACATCCAAGTAACTCACATAACATATTTCATCTTAGGGCATTTCCATAATCTTTAGATTTATTTCTAAGAAAATATAATTTTAAAGTTTTCGTCTTGTCCTAGTTTGCCTTAGTCAATAAAAGGATCAAATAATAAATTAACTTATGGGTGCAAGGGAGGACAGACAAGACCAAGAGAAGGTAGACTATTTAACTTTTGAACTAATTCCAGCATCAATGTGAGTAGGAGTGAAAGCAAGCTAGAGAGCTAATATTAGTTAGATCATGCTATGTCCCATTTAGTAGTAGAGATCATCTACCTCATTTTACCTAGTAAGATCTAAGGCACTTAGATTAATTCGACAGATTATTTCATTTGAAACGATCAAATTTTAAACAACCTTCCGTAACTATAAGATCAAACATAGATCTAGTCTTTAATATAGAAGCATTCGGAAATATACCACTATTGAGAGGAATTACGATTGCTCTCCTTCCTTCTGGCATTTTACATAAAAGTAAGGATTGATTCTCATGTCATCTACTAAGTGAGCATAAGTTGATTTGTCTCAAATACTTGATTTTCTAGTAATTGAACTTGATCTCCATACGACAAAAAGAAATCAAAGCAGAAGTATTATCTCTACTCTTGCTCACTACTTTCACTCCAATTCCTGATAGCTTGCAACACTGCTTGCTTTACAACTTCAGAATCTATGTTTTCAACTTGTCCTTGATTCTGCCAAATTAGGAAAAAAAAAAAATTTAGTTCATTCACTGATGAAGGAAATAGAGCAGCTACAATATAAGAAATCCATCCTCATTTGTAAATAAGGTTGCATGTACCTGATTTTGATAGTGAATATCAGAATATTAATAAGGGACACTAGAGATACGTATGCATTGTGATAATGTGCATGAGATGCACTATATCATTGCTATGGTGCCTCGCTTCACACATCTTTAATGTTAGATAAATAACATTAGATTGATTTTTGGATTAACATCAATTAGATAAATTATATATTAGATTGATTTGATTACATTTCAATATTGGTTGATTCTTTTAGGTTCATATGAACCCAATAGGACTAACGTAATATGTGAGCTTGGATCCCTCTAGATAAAGTAATGTATGCAATGGAAAACGCTCAGGAAACAAAAGATTTATGTGGTTCGGCTAAACTTAAATTCATGGAATAGTGAGTTTCACTATCTTTTGATGATGAGAATGATTACGACCCTAATTAATAAACTATAGGACTATATGTTTCCCAATCTGAACCCAACTCTTCTGAAACCCAAATGTTACATAAGTGGTGACCACCCTGTGACCCCCCAAGTTGGGTATTTGATGAACAGTACCCACCAGGACATTAATTCTAGATATCCAATCCAACACAATCGTATCAAGGATTTCAATTAAGTTCAAATTTTCTACATATTTAATGAAACTCATGCATTCACGTAAATGTATGAATCATATGTTGTTCAACTTGTAAAGCATTGGGAACCTCTCCTCATGATGTTTATTTTGACACAAAATTATGATTTACATTCAACGATAAAGTACTTATATATAGGATGCTTTAGAAGAATATAAATAAGAAAATATGCACATTATGTAGGCATGTATCTTTATGTGGTGATTGGTCAAATATGACAATTTATAAAGAGTTGGTCTTCTTACTTCTCCTCCAACTGCTTCCAGACGAAAACTTTCCACACAAGAAACCCGAGCCTCAAGCACATTAAGGCCCAATTCCTCAAAAGCTTCCAATATGGAGACAAGCAAACCTGGGCAACTCTTTTCAGAGAACACGTTAACTAGAAAACCCTTGTTGTCTAGGGTTTCTACTGTGACCTGCTGAAATAAGGGTTGAAATACAAATAATGTCATCTATTTGGCAAGTAAAATGAGTAACACAGACTGATATAAATGAGGTGAAAATATACCTCTGGCAATGGGTTTTGAGCATTGGAACTTTGTGTTGTTGCAATATCTTGATTCAATCTTTCTACTTTTTCCTTCAGCTCTTCTATATACTTGGATGCATCTAGTATAATTGAGGTATTATTTAACTGCCACACACATACACAGGAAGATATGTGTATTAGAGGCTAGTTGAACCATTGGTTTGTAGAGAAACAATATCAATATGAGTTAATTGGAAGTTTCTTCAAACTGATTAAAAAGACCAAAAGAAATTGAAGTTTAAATTTTGATGACTTCGGAGAATATATCCAAATTGCATTGATAGGAATAATCCGAAATATGTTTTGGATACCAATTTCAAACTTTCTTGGGAGAACATAATCTTGTTCATCATTGTTTTTTTTTTTTTCCTTTCCTCAGTATCTTTCTCGATTATGTTTCAAAGAAAACGAAGAGAAGATAAATACACCTAACAATTATATATGTTAGTTTCTATATGAACTTTTGTGTAGCCGACCCCAAAATTTTAGTGAGACTTTGATGATGACGATGATGATGGTGATGGAGATGGTGTTGGGTGATGGGTTGTGTGTGAGTTTGTATGTGTGTGTGTGTGTGTGTGTGTGTGTGTGTGTGTAAGAGAGAGAGAGAGAGAGGAGAATATAAAGCTTTTCAATCTTCATCAAAATATATCTCTTCATTTCAAATAAAACTCAAATTAGGGAATGACAAGAGAGGAAAAGCAATGAAAGCAAAGAGCTCCAGATTTGTTGAGAATTACTGCATGAGAGTTAGTAACAGAGCGAAGTAGTTGCAGTTTCTCATACAGAGCTATTCTCTTGTTCTCCTTAGAAACCATGCTTCTTTCTCTTATCTCTTTACCACACTCTATCTTCTATCATTCTGCAAGCTTTGGGGGGGATTTTAAAGAGGGTATGAGCTCTCAATTCTATATGATCACCTGTAGATTTCCCACATGAATGCCTCAGTTTCCTCACAAAAAAATTATTATATTTAGTGGGAAAGGACTAAACTGCCCTTGATTGGAAACAATTTTTTCTAGAGAATCCATTGGTGAGAAATGATCTACGGGGAGCCTGGGTAGGATTTGGTAATGTTATACTCTAAATAATTGGAAATGGGATAGAAATAAAATAACATTATTTAGCTTATACCATCCTTGCTATACATGTGGCTATAAATGAAGTTAATATTTCACAAGTGTTAAATTAAGCTTAATGTCATGAAGTTGGTCCCCAACTCTATATAAAGAACAAGCCAACTAGCAACTCATGGAAGGTCAAGAACAACATTTCAATTGGTTCATTAATTCTCAAAAGAATACTGAATAATTAGACATCAAAAGATTGTTGATTCAAAGAGAATACCAAACAATTGGAGAGGAAATAAAAAACTATTCTCTAAGAACGAAAATTTTACTACTCAAAAGTGTTTTCTAAATTATAACATTCATCAATTTATAGATCCAAAATACCAAATCTACCTGGAATAAAAAACTTTCCAAAATTAGAAAAAATTCTAAATTCACTCAAACATTTCTAATACACTTACAATTATTAATTATGACACAAAAAAAAAAAAAAAACAGAATCAAAATACTCGCAAAAATCACTTAAAATGAAGATTTCCTACACAAAAAGTATTACAGAAAATGCTCGATTTGACCTCCTAAATGATTGAATTATGTGACTACAGTTTGGAGCCAATGAGAAGCTAACGCGCAATGCTTGTCAATAGCTGCGCATGAATATATAATAATAATGATTACGAGCAACAGTTGCAAAGTTGTGGCCTCCAGAAATTAGGGTACACGTTTACCCTTTCTTTTGATATTCTTTTGATCAATACACTCAAAGGCCTCTGGTACCCTCCTGCCATGATTTTGCATCAGTAACAATCCTTAGCCTTTTAGTGAATAAAACTCTTCAGTCTTAGATCTTTAGTGTTCTATTGAGTTTAGGGGTCATAGCTAGGGATAATTCTCTTAAGCCACTTATGGGAATGTTTATTTAAGTGTTATCAGATCGATTGCGTGAGTGAAACATGGGGGTATCAAGCAAAGAAATAATACTAATTAAGTTTGTGATGACAACCATCCGTTTGCTCAGAGAACAGTTGAAATGTAAAGAATGGGACTCCTACTGCTCTAAACACTGAGTGGTTTGGATAATCATGGATTAATGTAGATAAACAAGGGATTGGGCACTATACACAAGAGGGACTAGGTTCTTGATATTTAGCATTTCAATCGCTCACAAAATTTTTTTTTGATGTTTTAATTTTTTTTATAGTTTTAATAATAATAATTATTATTATTGAAGAATATTGATAATGCAAAGCATGATATGACTAATTCTAACATGTTTTGATTGGAAAAAAGGAAGTTGTTGTGGCTTCTAGTCTCAAGATAGCAAACTAAAAAAACAAAAAATAGTGAAGGAAAATGACTATGGATCAAAGAAACTGGGGTTTGGTCTGTGATTTATGGAGCTTTTCAGTACTAATTGCAAGAAAATAGACAAATAAACACACAAAACGAAGTAAGCTAGCTTGGCCTAGTATTTGACTAATAAATATATGTAATCTTCTGTTAGTTGAATGTTGTGTAATTAATTTATCATCATTAAAGTCCTATCCCAAAAAATCTGTATGAATTTCATTCCTTCATTCATTTTCAACAAAATCTTTTTTTTATTTTTTATATTTGTGTTCGAATGTGTTTAGATCTGCTCTTACTACTACAATTCATGATATTTAAATGTTGAGCAACTGCAAATCATATGAAACCATCTAAAGTGTGGGACTGCCTATATTTTAGTACTATAATTATTAAATATGGCAGAGAATATTTCTTAATAATCTACTATATTTGAAACTATCTAGAACATATAGTTTATGTTGGGCATTTTAAACAATTTTTTCCACATTGGTCTCTTCCTCTGTTGCATTAGTTTTATGAGCCATATCAATTCCTTTCCTCAGATACTTTGCAGATTGAGGTACAAAAATATAATCCAAAAAATTATCAACCTTTTAAAATATGTACTGATGATTTGGATCGAAAATCTATCAAATTGATTGGACTTATTTATATTTATTAAAAAAATTTAAAATGCACATATTTTTTCCCTATATTATCTTCATTTATTTTCATTAAAAAATAAAAAAATAAAAAAAGGCACCCACAAATAAAGACCATTTTTGAAATATTGATAAATATAAGTGGCTAACCATTAGAGTCACTATTAATATGCATGCATTAGTATTAGTCTAATTAACATTTAAATTAAAAATATACATAAAAAATAAAAATAAGGATGGAGAGTGAGAGAGGGAATGAATGAGGGGCGGTGGGGGTATTTTGGTAAATGTAAATGAAGAGAGTGGCGTTTTGCAATGGTGGGGTTAGGGCGAGAGAGGAATCTGCTCGTGATCGGGGCGCCATCGAAAGCAGCGAAGGAAGCGTCAAAGGATGTTTGGTTGTGAATGCCTCCAAACACTCCTCACGGGGGTCGTGAGTCCTCTCTCTCGCCGTCACTCTTTTGTCATCTTTTTCTCCTCACTCCCACACGTGCCATTCTTCATTTTCATTTTCATTTTCTCACTACTTCTATATTTCCTTACAATTTCTCTTCTCCCGAGAAATTAGTATTTCCATGCAATGCAGGTTGTTAGTTACAACTTACAACTTACAACTAAACTAACAACTGATGATGCGTCTCTTAATGAATTTATGATCTCATTGGGTAAGATTTTTATTTCCTATGATAGGTCAGCTGCTTACGTGTTCTATTTATTTATATATATAAATATATCTAGGGTCAGGATCCGTAGATAACATTCTTGATAATGTTCTATCCTATATGGTAAAACAGTTTTAAATTGGGCTGATTTTTTGTAAGGATGATCTCTATGGTAAATAGATATCATAGAGATCATCCTCACAAAAAAATCAGCTGATTCTAAAACTTCTAACATTATGAAAAGTGGTTACAAACTAACGGTTAACGGTCCACGATTCTTTAACATGTAAACTCGGACTAACAATTTTAGAATGGACTGATTTTTTGCAAAGACGATCCCCTCACAATAGAGATTATCCTCACAAAAAATCAGTCAATTTCGAATATTTTTACCTAATCCCCGGCCTACACCCACGTTGACTCGAGCCCTCGCACCAAGCTACGTGGAAGTCTCACGTGTCATAGGATCATCTATTGCTTGTAACACACCTATTGCTTTTGTAACGTGTTACACCGTATAATTTCAATATTATATCAACAAAGTTGCCTCTGGGCTTTGTCTCGTGTTGTCCTGTTATCTTGTTTGCTTGTTACGTTTGTGTTGTACAATCTTTTTTACAAGCTTGCTTGTGGATTAACACCCCCTTGCGTCGCACGACCTCGTTTCGAAAGAACACGATTGTGACAGTTGGTATATATATGTATAGGGACATTGGAAATATATTTCTCTAGACTTGAGGGGGTTGATATTGGTCATCTTGATTTGAAGCTTATGATTCAGTTCTTTAAGAAGGAGATTAAGCTTGCTCAGCTGTATCTTTCCCAAATTTGATAGATTCAAGAGCTTTAAAGGTCTTTCAACTTTTGTTCTTTGCAATTTTTTTAATTGACATAGGCGAATTGTGCCATTGATTTCTTAGCCCTTTAGTATTCCTCTTGATTTATCGAACATTCTACTTGAGGATTTTACTCGTAATTATGTTCGTTTGTAGCCCTCCACTCATTACCAATCATTAAATAAATGAATATCAATTGTATAGGAGAGTTTGCACGACGAACCCTAATGCTTTAGGAAAAATCAAATTAATCTAATTGATGATTGATCCACATCGATTCATGTATGAAAACTAGTAATCTTGGATCAATTTTGAAAAAGAGTAGGCAATATGAATTTTATTTGAAGAAAGTATAAATTAAAGCAACCAAGAAGCCAACGGTTAGGATATTTCCTAGATGGTAATTGAATTTTTTTTACCAAATAGGATATTTGTTGTACTTGCATTTATCTCAATTTATTTTTTATCCTTATTAGCATCAAATAAGTGATCAAGGTTCTAAAGGTAACTTTCAGTAAATATATGCATACCATGTATCCTATTTGGTAAAAAATTATTATCAAATAAGAGATATCTCTTATATGCTAAGTATTTTAAAATCATGGTAAATTTGGTTTCTTACTTCGTTTTTTATTTATTTTTGACCCGTAGGCCCAATTAGTTGGGGTGAGGTAACTAGCCTTTTAGAGGACCATATCTTGCCCAAATCCCCTGGGTACATGCAATACCCCACCAACCACACATAGTGAACAATGAGGGAAAAATCCTTGTGGGTGGCCAATGAGGGGTTTGAACTCAAGACCTTTCCCTTTTTGGAGGGATACCTTGACCACTGTGCCCAATGCTCGTTCGTTTCTTGCTTGTCTAATTTTATAAAACACCCATTTTTTTTTGTTATTTAGTTGTACATTGAAATATACCCTAACTCGAACATTTATATCTTTTTTATGTAATTTTCTATTTTTCTTTGTTATTGTAGATTCTTTGAATTAAATCAAAATACTCATTATCACTTATGCTATTATTGACTACGTGTTCAACACTCTTAGTTGTTGTAGACACCCCATATTTGCCTATGCCAAGCCCTAGAGCACCAATAACCTTTCGATAAAGCGGTTTGACTCAAGGAAATTTTTAGGAGAGTTCAAAACCCATTTTCAAGAAACCATAAGGCTTGAAGGTCATTTAAAAAAAAATATTCTTGATTTAAGCCTAGCTATACCTAACGTTTGGCCAAGCTTAAATTTAAGCTTGGTCGTACCTCAACCTTTGCCAGGCTTAATTCTTTGCCTGGCTAAGGGTAACCCACGGGTAGGAGTAATTTATTCTTGGTCCAAGGGTAACCCACGTCTAGGAGCAATTTGTGTTTGATCCAAGGGTGACCCACGGTCAGGCATAAATTTTGTTCAAGCTTTGGTTTACCCAAGGCCAATTCTATTACAAATCCATGTGTATTTGAATTTGGTTAGAGATAATTACCCTTTAACCCACTCCTTAATGAATTTTCCCCCAAAAAAATCCCTCTATTTTATATTTTTGCCCATTTTTTAATTCTTCAATAAACTTACCATCATGGTCTTCTTGTAATTTTTATATTTTTTCAACAAAGACCCTTGGTCAAATTGATCCTTACATGAGTGTAATTACTATTTTAACCCCATATTATTAAAACTAAACTAAGGTAGATTACCCTTATGTCCCCAAGTCTATCCTCAATCTTAGAAGGGTAAATGTAATTAGACCAAATTCAAGAGGTTTTGACAATTTTGCCTAACCCATAGAATTCTCTAGAACTTGTGAGCAAAGACATTCTTAATCTTACATTATTAGAGGATTAGTTAGGCTAAATGACATTAATATCCAAAATCCAAGTCCATATTTACATGCTATCTACCTAAGATTTTTAAACCCCTTCAAAGAATTCTCTAGAAACTATAAACTTTTACAATCTTATCCTCTTGATCATCATGATTGGTGAGATCTATAGGTGAGTGAAAGACCTTCAAATCTAAGGGGAGGAATGTTAATTTGAGTTTTTTTTTCTAGAGATTTTATTAAAAATATTAAGAACTTTATGATTTAGGATAAATTTATCCCTAAAGGTCAACTAAAATTTAATAAATAGGACCCCCATCCAA
This sequence comes from Akebia trifoliata, assembly GCF_017979445.1. Taxonomy (NCBI): domain Eukaryota; kingdom Viridiplantae; phylum Streptophyta; class Magnoliopsida; order Ranunculales; family Lardizabalaceae; genus Akebia; species Akebia trifoliata. The sequence goes on from NC_141388.1 coordinate 18,908,413, forward strand.
GGTAAAAGGAGGAGGAGCTCAAGTGATCTAAAATTCTATCCAAGTCTCTCCTTAAAGCCCTCTAACCTACTCAAAATCTGTTATAATATTTTCTCAAATACCTAAAAAACTCTAATAAAAAAGAAGAAGAAAAAGAAAAGAACAAGTGGGGTGTGGTTGTAATTTTCTAATTTTTTCTATGTAATCCCTTCAAAACCTCCATCGTCTACCTATTCTCCTTTTTTTTTTTACATTAAGCAAGCTTATTTCATGCTTTCTTTGCTTGTAACAATGTAGATATTTATTTACTTTAGTAAGACTAGGAGGTAAATAGTAAAACCTTTTAGAGATAATCTTCTCTAATAAGTCCTCAATAAGCTCCTTGAAAGCATTAGATTAGGTTTTCCTATCTTTCTTTATTTTCATACAATTTAAATTCATAGTGTAGATGCCTTACCTTCTTTACTTTACTTGCATTTTAAGATTCTTAGAATAATATTCCTTCTTGTTTTACCTTCTTTGATGACCATAGAGTTAAAGAGTAAACCCTTATTGGAGGTAATCTTTTTTTGATAAGTTCATCACATGCATACATTTGCATATACTCACTTCTAAAATGGTTATAAGCAAGAGAGTAGGTCCTAGGACTTATATTCAACCTTTATAACCAACAACAATGGTCTAAAAATAGATAAAATCTCATGCATAAGGTCCTTAGTTTTCTATGGTGGTGTTCAACTCATGAATACCTTGTAAAGGTTAAATCAACAAAAAAATGGTCCCAAGTAATCACATAACCCTCAAAAAGAATCTTAGGATCCAAGAAGGTGATATCTATGTAGATTCCCACCAATATCCTAGGCTCATAAAAAATTCTAACAAACAACAGTTCTATTTTAGCTTGCTTATTAGTTTAGTTTCTTAGTTTTCTAAAACTAGAATATAGTTATTTTACTTTTTTACTTTTTCTTTATAAATTATTTTACTTCCAAAATCAAAAAATGTTTCTAATCATACTATTTGATCATCTATTGGTAACCAGCTTAGGATGAGAAGGACAAGGTGCCAAACACCTTTCTTGTCCCTTAACTGAACCTCCTTACCTTAGATTTCTAGGTAGACAATTTTTCCTTATCTTTTGAAAATGTGAGTCACTACAATCCAACAAAACAAAATTTTAAAATCCTTTTATAATGTCCATTCATATTTTAATTGAATGGTGACGACTCCTAAACCCATGTAGATGAGCTCAAACCTCCTCAAAGGTTTTGAAGCTCGCGTATCTATAGCCTGACAACTCCACTAGGGAAATCGAAGGTTCAAACCAGAATTTTAATGATCATGGGTGTTGATTTAAAATATTAATTTGTTGTTTTTTTCCTTTTGTAAACTAACATTGTCTTGTTTCTTTTATGTTCTTTCTTTTGGTGTGGTGAACGGTTGTAATATGGGATTGATTTCATTGTAAAGTTAACACACCTTTTTTTTAAAATGCACTTGTGCACTTCTCAATCATAGCCAATACACAAACCACCCATTAATCTTACACCTTGAGATCACTCAGCTTAAGAAATGGAGACGAAAATATCCAATTCAATCACCAACCTATGAAAAACTTGCTTCGGTTCATGTGGAGGTTTGAAGATTTGAGAAACTTCAACTTACCTATTGCCTATCATGCATAGCCTTTAGTTAGAAGTTTAAGACATGTTTTAGAAAAAAATGAATCCCAACGGATTGTCTGCCAACTCCTTAAAACATTGTAAGTCCAAGTTGACCCACGAAGGTCAAGGTATAAAATTTTATTCAACTGATCCATCGAATAAATTAGTGTGTCCCACCTTTGGTAAGGGTGGATTACTCCTTTTATTTTTCTTTTAAGCCTTACAAGACACCTTCTAATGACTTATACGTCCCAAAATCAATTTCCAACTTGAAGATGACCAAAATCCAACAAAACAAGTTGGAAACTGATGTTGGGAAGAAATTTTTTTGCAAACAAATAAGTTCTAGTCCATAGGTCAAGAAGAATGTTAGGGGTCCACAACTAACCTTTGGTCAGGGCAAAAGCTTTGCCTAGCTGTACCTTACCCTGACCAAGGCAAAAGTTTTGCTGGACAGTACTTTACCCTTAGCCAAGGCAAAAATTTTGTTTACCCTTTGCCAAGGAAAAATTTTGGCTTGCCCGTAACTAACCTTTAGCCAGGCAATATTGTATCTTGGATTAGCCCCCATATGATCAAAGGAGGTTTTTGATATTAACCACCTTCACCCTTAGCCAAAACTAGTGCTTGGCCTAACTTGAATTTCACTCATGGATCGGAACAAAACCTTGGCCTTTTTTCACTCTCTTAGCTTCTTGTGGTAAGTTTAAATCCAAATTTAATGTGTCTTCAAATTCCCACTTAGAGTTGAGTCAAAGGTTCGTTAGTGTTGAAGGGAACCTTACTCTTAGGTTCAAATTCAAAGTCCATTGAAGTATTTTAGATTTTCTCAAGTATAGGATTAAGACTCAATGCCATCACTCTTATCATCATAGATTTTCCTATATATTCAAGTGGTCAATCCTTACTTGTGTAAACCCAATCGAATAATTTGAATTAAAAAAATCTTAAAAGAAGTTAAGAATCCATTTCACATCTCAATCATGCCAATTTCTAAGATTTGTAGAGTTTTTTTCAAATTAGAGTTAAGGTTCCAATTCTTTAGACCTAGGTGTATTTATGGGTCTAGAAGTACTTGCACATTCAAATTCAACTTGAATTTTGTAAGTCTAAGTTGCACTTTAACCCAAACTGGGGTAAGAAGCTTTTCATCTCAATCCATAGGGTAAACCTCTAATCTCTCTTTCTTAGAACTTCAAAATTCTTGGAAAACATAGTGCCATCAATCCTCATCTATTTTAAGTTTGTTAGAGCCTCTCAGGATCGACCCTACTTGTGGGTCACTCCAATCATCATTCTTTGACAATGTTTGTGTACACAACCAATCCTCATAAATTTTAGGTTTGTTAGAATCTATCACGATCAACCCCACCTGTAGGTCATTTCAATCATCCTTCGCCAACAAGGGTCGTGCACACAACCAATCTTTATTTGTTGCAGGTTTGTTAGAATCTCAAGGCGCCATCCCACTTGTGGGTCACCATGATCTTTGTCGACAAAGGCCATGGAATCCTATCCTATCAAAATTTCATGGGTTCAAATGTCATGCATCCAAGATCACATTTGCTAAGTCTAAGGGAAAAATGAATCTATACAACAAACCTTCATCAAAACCTTTTAGGTTCAAATCTCATATATTTGAGATATCTACTTCCAAGGTTCAAAGGCAAGGGCGACTTTATACAACGAATTTTCTTTAATGTCTTTTAGGTTTTGCCTCATACAGTCGAGGCACCGAACTCAAAGGTTCGGGCATAACAACCATACAAGGGACCTTTTTCTTTATATTTCCTACATTCAAGACATTTTTCGTAGATCAGGTTTCTTAAAGACCTTTCGATTTCTTAAAGGTCACCTTAGATCGTAAACTGGGTCTCTTAAAGACCTTTGGAACTTTTAAAGGTTAACTTAGTATGCTTCTCTTCTTCATATTCGGGCTTCTCAAAGATTTGTGGACCTTTTAAAGGTCACCCTACATCGAGTTTTAATGTTAAAAGGTCTGGGCTGGGACCCATCTTTATTTCTATAGCTCAAACTCACAATTTCACATTTATTTTCATAGATGAAGTCTTTTAAAGACCTTTGGACTTCTTAAAGGTCAAATTAGTCACATTTCCTTTAGTAGTTCGGGTCTCTCAAAGACCTTTGGACTTCTTAAAGGTCAAATTAGCTCATATTTCTTTTCGTAATTCAGGTCTCTCAAAGACCTTGGACCTTTTAATGGTCAAATTAGTTGTATTTACTTTCGTAATTCGGGTTTCTCAAAGACCTTTGGACCTTAAAGAATTTTTAGTGGAACGTCTTAGATTCATTTAGGATAGTTCCTCTACATTCCTTTAGGTGTTAAAAAAAAGAAGCAATAAAGGGTTGCAACCAGGATCATTCTTTCTTCTAAATTTTGCAGGGTTTCTTCTAACTTCACCATGCAAGGGGCTTTCTATTGGTCTAAAACAAAAAATATAATAATAAATTCATCATTTTCCTTGAACTAAAAATGGATCTTTTGACTTTTTATTTATCCGAGGTACCTATGCTTCAGAGTGATCTTCTGTACCACGGATGAAAACATTGGGTGTTTAAAAAACAGAGTATTGAGAAGAGGGGCTACAATACAAATTCAGTATCATCTCAAATCTAAGCCTGCCATCATGGAGCCAACAAATAGAATTGAGCCTCTAGTTACATAAAATCCATTTGTTATAAACAATCTGACTGGAAACCGTCCGGCTGGTGAAGAAGCGTTTAAGAAACTGAATGATCAAGTGATATCAATTGGGAACATGCTATCAATACTAATTCAGATTCTGGGGATTAATCAAGCTATTCATAATCATGCAAATGGTTTAGGATAGTTTAGTCAAAAAACACCCAAAGTACCCAAACCAACAATGCTACCTCCTTTAATGACACCAATTTTTAATCCTATGTCGACACAAACTCAGAACAATGTGCCAATACTAGTGTCGACAACAGCTCAAACCACGAACATTCATCCCCTCATCTTTACTCAATGTCCACCTCCACAACATACCGAGATAACACATGAGGGAGAGTCAAAATGGGTTAGAATGCCTATCTTCACCCTAGTCGGGTTTGATGATTTATGTTTCTATCTAAAATTTGAGTAATACAATGGTATTAGGTACTGAAAGCGCCCTCGATCTACGGGATGCGCGGATCCGTTTTTGACCTTTGAGGTTTGGGAGTCGCCACCTAGTTATTACGGTCTAGGAACCGAACATTGACTCTAAACGGATAAAACACCTAATCTACTTAAAAAAAACTAATGAGTTCGGGGATCAAATTACGGGATTGGAAGGTATTAGGCACCAACCCCACCCTGCAAACGTCGATCTCTACTAATTTTCAAATAAACTACATTGCTAAAAGACCTAAGTAATAATAAAAAATAAGAACTTTGTATACCTTTCTGAAGACAACGATCTTGTTTTCTCAGATCTGATAGAGTAACTCCTTGTACAGTACTCCTCGCTTCGTTCTGTCTCTGTATCTAATTTCTGATCTCCGAGGTAAGGTATCTCTTTCTTAGATCTGGATTCTTCAGATATTATTTATGGATTTCTAGGTATTTTTTTAAAGGCTTCTAGGTATTTTTCGAGCTAAAATTGAGGTATGGGTGTTAGGTAAGGAGTTAAGATTTCAAAATTAGGGTTTATATGAGGCTAGGAAAGCTTTTTGACCTACTTCTCTTATGGTTTATTATTTAATACGAAAATAGGTTGTAGGGACCCCTATTTATAGATTTTTTAAGTGCCTTTTAGATAGAGTTAATGTTTAATTATAACTCTTTTAGAGAGAGTTAGGATCTGTTCTTTGCAGAAGTCAGCTTCAGCTTCAGAAGCTGGCTTATAGAAGAAGCAGAAGCCCGGAACCTGAAAAGCCATATCCAGCAAAAGCTTGTTCGTTACATAAGCACAGAAGCCAAAAAAGCATGTTCGTTTGATAGCTTTTTATTACTGGATTCTGATAAAATGATCAAAATACCCTTAATGTTGATAATGCACCCAGAATGCATAAAAAATTATCAGAACACCTTAATAAATATATAATTACACTAAATACATATATAAATATAATAAATTTATATTAAAAAATTATAAAAATAATTATTTTTAATTTAAATAAATTTATAAAGTTTTTAATTCTATCGAAATTTTGGCAGCATCTTCTCTTAAAAATGGACATATGAAATTTTCCTGATAAAAAAAATACCTGCATAATGCATCGCATGATATATAATCTATCATCTACGCAATATCTAATACACATTAACATTAAAAAAAATACATAATACGTACATCAATATGTTTTAAGTCATTATAGTTCATCATTATTTTAAGAGAAATATTACTATTAATATTATAATAAAAAATGACCAGAATGTCTTAATAAATATATAATTACACTATATATATATATATATATATATATTATAAAATTAATTATTTTACTTTAACAAAATTTGTAAATTTTATAATTCTATCGAAATTTCGACAGCATCTCCTCTTAAAAATGGACATATGAGATTTTCCTGAAAAAAAAATACCTGCATAATACATAATCCAATATCCACATAACATCTCATACACATTAGCATTCCATACAAAATCCAACCTCCACATAACATCCCATACACATTAAAATTCCATACACAATCAACCTCCACATAACATCCTATACACATTCCAAAATCCACATAACATCCCATACACAAATCACATTTTATCAAATTAAAAGTATTACAATGTCGTACAAAAAGAAAAATATAATTTTCATTAAGAAAAAATCTAAAATAAATCAAAGCTCTTAAGCTCTATTATAAATAACATATAATGCATTAGTTATTCCAGTCCTTGTCCTCTCCATGGTAACACGAGATCGACGATCTACAGGCTCACTATTATTATCATGTTCAGGTGTACCCCCTTCTTCTTCCACAATTTGTTCTTCTTCAAAACGTAAGAATTCTTCATCTGCAATTGCATGCTTTCTTATGAAGTTATGGAGTGTCATGCAAGCTAATGTAATATCTCGTTGTGTTTCGAATTTGTAACGTGGCATTTACTTCAAAATTGACCATTTTGCCTTTAAAACTCCAAAACATCGCTCTATGACATTCCTAAGTGAAGAATGCATATAATTAAAGAATTCTTTATCTGTTCTTGACTTCGACTCTCTTCTAAAATCTTGTAAATGATATGTTACACCCCGATAAGGTTTAGTCTTCCATCAATGGATATCCAGAGTCGACCAAGTAATATTTGCCTTGAAAAAAGAAAATAACATATTAAGAACGAAGATGTGGAAATTATATTTTACTATATTTTACTATTGTATTTCATCTTAACTTTAAAATAACTAACCTAGAGGAGGATGTGGAAATTGTAATGATGACTTCGTAATAGTGTCGAGGAACACGTGAGAATCATTAGCTGATCCCTCCCATCCAGCTACGACATGTGTAAATGTCATATCAAAAGTACAAGTAGCCATAACATTTTGTGTTATGCCTTTGTGTCCTCGAAATCTATTCTGATGCACTAACGGGATATGTGCACTAATGTGTGTCCCATCAATCGCCCCAACGCAGTTCTTATATTTACATATTTCAAATATAAATAACGATATTTGACGTTATTAGAAATAATGGTAAATAAAGGAAAATCATTAAGAAAATACCTTGAAATATGGCCAATATCTTTCATTGGTTCGTATATGCATCGAGACTTCATTGAGATTAGGAGGAACGATCAAAAGTTTTGAAATTTCAATTAAGCCTCTTAGAACTATATGAAAATATTTGTTAATTGTATCTAATGAATGTCTAAAACTAGCCCTCAGTACCCTATGTCTTTCATTGTGACCCACGGTATAAACAAACATTGCAACTTGTTCTTGGACCGAGATCTTCTTTTCATCTTTTAACAGACCCCTTCCTTCTAATATGTCACACAAATTTAGAAAAACATGTCGTTCCATCCTAAATAAATCATTGCATGTGTTACTCTCTTCATCAATGATATGACGCACATAATCTGCTCCAATATAAACAGAACTCCTATGTGGTTCCCTATAGATAAAAGTGTCAGCATATTGTTGTATTGCAACAATGGCACCTGTTACCAAAATATCTAACGATAGATCATCATCTACGGTATTCAAATCATGAACTTCATCGTTACTAGACATATCATCATGCATGAAATATCTTCATCGGAATCCATAAGTCTGTATAAATACACAATTACAAATTATATAAATCCAAACCATAGCACTCAAATAACATAGATAACACAATAGACATGTTTTACATTCACCACATAACGGGCTTACTACCCAATCCACAAAACATAAAAAAATAAATAGACATTGTCAATAACATACCACCATAGTCATAACCATCAATGAAAGATGGCAAAAAACATACATATCAAAAACTACACAAATACTACTTAGAAGGATTAATTCGAGCATCCTCCATCTTACCATCCAACCACCCAATACGGAGTTCATCGGTTCGCAACATGCACCAAATTTGCCTGTACTCCTTCTTCATACTAAATAATTTCAGTGCAAACCGATAACGATCACTATTAGGGATGATCTCTGTTGTTGCATCTAACAGATCAATACACTCCCTAATGCTACCAGGTTGTGTAGGTGGTGGTGGAGGTGGTGCACTACTCGCGCTCGTCCTCGACGAAACTGCTTCAATCAAACGATCAATTTGTTGTCCCAACATAGTTGCATTCGTCATTTTTTGTCGTTTGGAATGAAAATGAAAATCTCCAGATTTCTTGTGTGATGGTGCAGTAAATGTAGGGATACCATCACCATCAACATCAGTATTAGGAGAAATATCCACATGTGGCTGAGGACCTAATGGTTGGGACTCTGGTGGTTGTGTTTCTTGAACAAATGCAAGATCATCATCATCACCACCATCACCACCATCATCATCATCATCATGAAGCTCATGCTCTCCAACTCTAGATGACCCAATGGATGGACGTGCACCAGGATTAGAAGAGCTTACGACATACTCTCCAGTAGCATAGGTCCCTCCAAATAGTATGTCTAACTCTTCAACATGTTCCAATCCCTCATAACGCCATTGTGCATCAATTTTATTTTTCTACAAAATAAATAAATTTCTTTAATGGGTTTGAATAGGTAAACGTGACTTTCCTATTTGATAAACTAATCGAAAATTACCTCCAACCAAGAGTTCCACCAGTCATCACTCGCTAATACCTTATTGTTAACAGCGTCGTAACCCACACCACTACATGCTTTTAACTTCATCCATCTAGCCCACATAGCTTTACTTTTATCCCAATGATTTTTATGTTGCTTCTTAGTGTAATTGATCCCTGTCGTTGTCTGGAATTGTTTCATCAGAGATGAATACCCCGATACATTCAGTGAAGTACCAGGTCTTTTCCCCTTCTTAACCAATTCCACGCAGATATCAACCCAAATCTTATGAAGATAGGGTGTCCATCTTGCAGAATCAATTTTTGACTCTGTCTCTTTTGGTTCTGTTACTTTTTGTCTCGGCATCTGAAAACTTAAATATTCATTTAAAAATAAATAATGAATAAGGAATAATCAATAAATTCATAAAGCAAATAACTATATAAATTTGCATTTATCTATATAAAATTTTCATGTGAGGTGAATTTAAATAAAACTTTCCTCATTAATTGATAGAATATCCAATACACATGATAGAACATAGCTAAAACAGTAATCTCGACTAATTTCAATCATTAATTGATTGACACATTGACTATGAACTATCCCACAACTTTAAAAGAAGAAAAATTAACCTAACTTGCTAACCATAAATAGTCCCCACAAACTCCAAGTTAGATTATGAGAAACCATATCCAATACACAAGATGACATAGATGAACTAATTCAAAGAAGTCCTAACAAAAAGAAGATATTCATAGGAAGAAACTTATATGAAAACATAAGGAGAAATGTAGATAACATGATAAGGTAACACAAAATATTGCTTTAAAGAAATAAATTATATGAACAATCTACTAACTACAGTTAATTCATCAAAAATAAATGGCCTTTCATCCAGTGGGCTTATTTCTTTTGCAAATGTATGAATATACATTATAGTTGAAACTAATGGTGACAATATACATTTTTTTGACTGATTATTTCCACTTGCTTAATGTAATATTATCACACTTTTACTATAAATACTGAAAACTCAAATTATTGTAAATATTACATATCCTTAAGCCACTATAACTATGCATATGGTATGCTTATCCTTAGAAGCATAGCACCACTATATGGTTCTCTGCTGTGTGTTCACTGCTACATTAATGTCCAAGATTACTAGGGAGAGCTGCAATGGTTTGGTTGAAAAAATTCTCAAGCGAATGGAAGGTTGGAAATCTGCTATTAGCGGATGGAGGAAGGCTAACCTTATTAAAGCACGTTTTTGCTTCCATGCCAATTTACCTTCTTTCGATCCTTCCAATTCCTAAATCAATAATTCATACAATTGAACAAGATTGTGACTCGAAAAAAATTCACCTTATGCGATGGGATAAGTTGGCAACTCCAAAGAAGGAAGGAGGTCTAGGACTTTGTCGTTTAGAAGACATACACAAAATTGGGTAGCGTTCAATGGCTAACTTTTGGCAAACTTTTTGGCAAAACATTTTTCAAAACATGAGTTAGAAGTTTTGAAATGGGCTGATTTTTAGTGAGAATGATCTCTACGGTGAGGAGATCATCATCACCAAAAATCAGCCCATTCCAAAACTTCTAACCCCATAAAAAACAGTTTACAAAAAATGGATAGTCCACGATTTTTCAACTTGTAAACATGGGTTAGAAGTTTTGGAATGTGAGGAGATCATCCTTACCAAAAATCAGCCCATTCCAAAACTTCTAACTCATGTTTTAAAAAATGTTTTGCCAAAAAGTTAGCCATTGAACGTGACCCCACAAAATTAAGATGATGAAACTATGTTGGAAATTTCACACTATTCAGTCCTTATGGACATAATTCCTAAAAGGTAAATACCTTAAGGATCAATGCATGTATATAGCTAAAGATTTTCAAAATTCTTCTCTTATTTGGAAAGCTATGGTCAAATTAATGCCATTGATGCTTCAAAATGTCAGATTTATTGTGGGCAATGGTAAAAATATCTCTTTGATGTTTCATAATTGGAGAGGCAATGACTCACTAGTTGAATTATTTCCTTTCGCCAGCGGTTCTCTTCAGTTGGGACAAGCGTGGACAAATAGAAGGTGGAATCTAGAGAGGGTTGAAGTTCTTTATGGTGAAGATGTTGCAAACTTGCATGGCTTTATTCAGGTGCAACAGGGTATTAATCTGATGGGCTGTTCACTTCAAAATCTGCTTTGGAGGTTGTTTGGGCTCATCACTAAAATAAATCAGAAATGGACAATAATCTGAAAATTGGAATGTCCTCATAAAATTCAGATTTTCAGGTGGAAAATTATTCATCATATTTGCCTCTTAGACGAAGTCAGGAAGAGAAGAAAAAGGAATATATCCCAAAAAAGGAATCCAATAAAATTGTTCAATCGACTCCATTCCAAGAGATTACATTGTAATTGATTCCAATAAAAAGGAATCCAAACCAAGGTGGATACCCATTCACATAACACATATATCCCAAAAAAATCAGAAAAAAACCCCTAAAAATATAATCAATGAAAAACATCCAAAAATCAACATCAAAATTCTTTAAAAAAATCACTAAGAACAGAACTTAAATAAAAAATATATATATATATATATATATATATATATATATATATATATATATATATATATAACTTGAAAGTGATGTAAAATAAACTTACCTTTGTTTGATTTGAGAAACCCTAACGGAGTTGGCGGAGTTGAAAGAAGCTTGAAGAAGAAGAGATTACAAAGAGGAGTTGGCGGAGTTGGCGGAGTTGATGAGAAATTTTGGGGAAGAAGATGAGATTATAGAGAGGTATTGAGAGATTCAACAAGAACGACGCTGTTTGTGCTGTTGTCTGTGTTGGAAATCAACAAAACGAAGGGTTTTAGGTTTGTAATGTTGTTGGAAATTCAGAAAAAGATGAAGGGTATTTTAGTCTTTATACCTGAACCGTTTTCGGTGATTTGCTTTGCGTAGAAGCAGAATGAAGAAGCCCTCTTTAGAGGACTCTTGATAAGAGCCATTTTCAGACTTTTTTTGATATTGATAAGAGCTGAAGAAGCCCAAACGAACAGTGTTTATTGGGCTTTTTAGGCTTAAAAGTTAAAAGAGCATAAGGAGTGGGCTTTCGAAGCCCAAACGAACAGCCCCTTATTGTTTAATTATAATTATTTTAGGTAGAGTTATTATTTAGTTAGAATTCTATTAAGTAGAATTATTATTTAATTATGATTGTTTTAAATAGAATTATTATTTAATTAGAACTCTATTAAGATTTTGACTTTTAGTCTCATTTGATTGACTTTAAGATTTTGACTTTAGTCTTACTTGATTGACTTTAAGATCTTGACTTTAGTATTACTTGATTGACTTTATTTTTTTGGAGAACCCCCCTTTATTATATCTTTAATTCTTTGGGCCCCCAATGGAGAGGTCCTTTAAGAAATATCTGGGCAACTATCAATAATTTTGCCTAAGAGCCTGATTGATCGATTTTTTTTTTCAAATTTTTAAATTAATTTTATAAATATTTTAATTTACATTATTTAATGTTTTATTTATTAATTTCAGAATTTAAATTTTTTTTAATTGAAAATTATTGCTTTACCCCCTGAAGAGAACTTTTGCGTTTCAAGTCGGTTTTTGATGTTCCAAGCTGTCTTATAATCGATTTTTCATAAGGAATTCAATGGAAATTGGTTTCTGTCATTTATGAAATTTTTCGTGCGAAATGGTCTCTAACTTTATGAGGGGCATTTTCATAATTTTGTCAAATTTTGTGAAAATTGACGAAATAATTTATTTAGTTTTGATTAGTTATTTTATGTGTTTGAAAAGATTTTCCTAAACGTAATGTAGGCTCTAGGGAAGTTTTGAGATTAGGGGTATTTTGATAATTTTTTTAGTGATTTTTATCGTGAAGTTTGTTTTTGTCTGAAAAATGATGATTTCTTTGTTTCTAGGGTTATATTTTCCTAGTGTAGCGTGGTTTCTACAGTTTTGTCAGTTCGAGATACCTCATCCAGATTTTTAAAACATATCTGGTAATAAAATAAAGCATTGAAATAAACATCCATCATTGGGAACCGTTACAATCGGGTTGACGAGTTGATTAATCAGGCGAATGCAAAAATGGGATGTCTACAGATGCCCCTCTTTGGCAAAGGGTTGAAGCAAAGTAGATAGTAAATCTATTTTGGTAGATAGTACGATATCTGAATGCCAAAGCTAGTGACAGTTCATTTTACAGCCTGATTTAGTAATTCGTCAAGGTGTTCGGATCTTTGAGCATAAAACTCTTCTCGAACTAAAATTTGTCAAGTCCTTGAGCAAGAGCTCTCATTGACATTGTCAGATCCTTGAATTTTAGAAAATTCTTCTTGACTAATGTAACAACTGTGCAAGTGTGTGCACTTAAAATCTGAGAGAAATTTCAAAGAGTTTAAGTTGGAACTGAGTAAAATCTGAGTACAAAGTGAATATAAATTGAGCATAATTTGAGCATAATCTGAGCATAAACTAGGCATAAACTGAGCATAATCTGAGCATAGACTGAGCATAATTCCGAACCTCGACGGTAACTGAACATAATTCAGAGAAATCCTCGGCGATATCTGAGCATAATTTCAAGAAAACCCTCGACGGTAACTGAGCATAATTCTGAGAAACCCTCAGTGGTATCTGAGCATAATTCCGAGAAAACCCTCGACGGTAACTAAGCATAATTCCGAGAAACCCTCGACGGTAACTGAGCATAATTCCAAGAAACCCTCGACAGTAGCTAAGCATAATTCCAAGAAAACCCTCGTCGGTAACTGAGCATAATTCCGAGAAACCCTCGACGGTATCTGAGCATAATTCAGAGACGGCGGTAACTAAGTATAATTCCAAGAAACCCTCTGCGGTAACTGAGCATAATTCCGAGAAAACCCTCTACGGTTATTAAGCATAATTCTGAGAAAACCTTCTGCGGTTATTAAGCATAATTTTGAGAAAACCCTCGGCGATAACTGAGCATAATTCTGAAAAAACCTTTGGTGGTAACTAAGCATAATTCCGAGAATACAAAGCATAATTTCGAGAAAACCCTCGGTGGTTACTGAGCATAATTCCAAGAAAACCCTCAGTGGTAACTGAAGATAATTCCGAGAAACTCTCAGCAGTATATGGCTAAGTAAAACTAAGAATAAATGAATAAATCTGGGAAAGAATGATTGAAAATGAATCTGAAAAAGAGTGATTGAATCTAAGAATGAATAGATATGGGAAAGAATGAATTTCCTATCTCATATTCTTGGCGAAAGGGTTATGAGTTAATCTCTGGGCACAACCAAATGTGAGATCCAAAATGCTTTTGTTTGAACCTCAAGGGTTTTTCGAAAAACTGTTATCAAGAGGGTAACCTTAAGTTTAGGATTCCCATTATTTTTTAGGATTAACATTGCTCAAAAATAAAATGCCCCTGGTCTGATAACAAATATGGCATTGGAGATAATTGAATACATCATAAAAAAAATACCCCTAGATAAGGGGGAAACTACATATTTAGAGGAAAAACAAAATGCCCCTTGTATGAAGGTTTGAAATATTTGATTACCACAAGTGCAATAAAGATCCAACTTTTAATTTTGATTAATTTTATTGAAGGTTTTGAGTTAGGTTCAAGAAAACAAAATATTTTCTTTTGAGACTCATCATAGAATTCATCCTTCTCTCATTTTGTTTACTTGGGGAAACAAAAATTTTCAGATCGATCGTAGACATGATACTAGTGGCTTCTGAGCCTGTGCCTGATTTAAGCTAAGTATTGAACTTGATTATTTGAATTTCTAATGTTTCAGCTAGGACTGCTCTTAGATTTTTTTTTTCTTTATTGCTCTAACTTTTGCCTAGATCGCCTTTTCAGGTTTTCGATCTAGCGAGCTTGTTCTAACTTTTTCCTAGATCACCTTTTCAGGTTTTTAATTAGCGAGCTTTCTTTTTTCTTTGCTCTGATTGTTGTTAAGGTTGTTTTTTTAGATTTTCAACCTTGCGAGCTTGCCTTAATTTTTGCCTAAGTCGCCCTTTTTGGGGTTTTCAACCTAGCAAGTTTTTTTTCTTTTCTTCCTTATGGAATGGCTGTCTCATCATGCTTTTCTATCTTCCTTGACTTTTCGTA
Source organism: Akebia trifoliata (assembly GCF_017979445.1). Lineage (NCBI taxonomy): Eukaryota > Viridiplantae > Streptophyta > Magnoliopsida > Ranunculales > Lardizabalaceae > Akebia > Akebia trifoliata. The sequence continues at coordinate 18,923,433 of NC_141388.1, forward strand.
CAGTACATAGGAGGACTTTTATAGGCAAGCTTAGGACTGGGTATAAAAAGAAAGGGATTTTGATGCTCAAAAATCCGAATGCCCCTTGTGTGGCATTTATTTTATTTTTCCTTGAATTTTCTTCCTCATTTTGAAGATATTTATTTTTCTTTTGAATTTTTTTCTCTTTAGACTTTTTTATTTTGATGTGGAATCTATATATTTTTTTATTTTGATGTGGTCGGGCTTGAAGTAACTTCTCATGTTGCCTACGTACCCCATTATTTTGAGATCAGACCAAAACGTAGTTCGAATTCTTCCCTCCCTTAGGTTAGGTAATCAGGCTGAGAAATAAAAAGGCATAATTTTTTTTTTGAAAAAACTGCAAAGGTATTGAGAAAGGATATATTGAACCGGATAATAAGAGAATTGATTCGATCAAAGATGGTCTCCTTAAATGTAGTACCGTTTGATTTGGTCAAGGTTGGTTGGTTCTGGTAATTCGATTCCATCATGATCTTGAAGTCTGATAGCTTTTCTCGATAATATTTCTTTGATGATGAACGGACCTTCCGAATTTGGTTTGAACTTCCCTCTAGGGTCAAAGATAGGTGCCCGGTTCTCTTTGAGTATTAAATCCCCGACTTGTAAGTGACGGGCCTTGATCTTTTTGTCAAATGCACGGGAGACTCTTCTTTGATAAGCTTGTACATGATACAAAGCTCTTAGTCATTTTTCTTCGATCAAATTTAATTCTTCATATCGTTGACGAACCCAATCTATTTCTGACAACTGACTTTTTAACAAGACCCTGAGAGACGAAATTTCCATTTCAACTGGCAAGATTACTTCCATGCCATACACTAAGAAGTAGGGAGTAGTTCCAGTAGAGGATCGAATTGAAGTTCGATATGCCCATAGTGCAAATGACAGTTTTTCTGATTAATCTCGATGTGATTGACACATTTTCCTGATGATAGTCTTAAGATTTTTATTAGCTGCTTCGACTGCTCCATTAGTCTGAGGGCGGTAAGGAGATGATTTGTGGTGTGAGATTTTGAACTTTGAACACAATGTAATAACATCGACTTTGAAGTATGACCCGTTATCAGAAATTAGTTCTGAAGGTATACCATATCGATTGATGACATTCGTTTGGATAAACTTTGCTACTCGAGATGCAGTGAGGATAGCATAAGAGGCATGTTCGACCCACTTAGTAAAATAATCGATAGTAACTAGAATGTATTCATGCCCGTTTGATGCCTTAGGCGATATTTTACCAATAATGTCAATTTTCCAAACTGAGAATGGCCACAGTGAAGTCAGACCAACTAATTGAGATTGTGGCACATGTATGAATTTACATGTATTTGGCATTTGTGTTAGGTCTTGACCATGTGATGACAATCTGTTTCCATCGTGGGCCAATAGTACCCTTGTCTCATAATTTTCTTAGCTAACATTTTCCCACTCATGTGGGGGCCACATTGCCCTGAATATAGTTCAACCATTATCTGTTCAGCCTGATATTCATCAACACATGACAAATGAATCCCATCATAAGACCTTTTGTATAAACTTCCTACACACAGAATGAATTGAGATGCTAATCTTTGTAGGGTTTGTCGTTCCTTTCTCGATGCTTCTTTCGAGAATTCTTATTTTTCCAATACCCTTTTAATGTCCGTGTACCACAGCTTTCTATCAGGTAATCGAGTAGCAATGTTGATCTGATAATAATATGCAGGTTTGTCTTAGACTTCGACGGTGATCGGCCTCAATTCCATGCCAGGGGGTAAATGGATCATTGAAGAGAGAGTAGCTAAAGAGTCAGCAAATTTGTTATCTTCCCTTGATAAGTGTTGGAACAGGATAGCTTTAAACTTACTTACTAAGTTTAACAGAGACTCATGATAAGGCTTCAACTTTTCATCCCTAGTCTTTCATTCTTCCAATGATTGATGTATGACCAAGGCTGAATCCCCAAAAACCTTAATTTCTGTAATGCCCAGATTCAAAGCAGCTTCAAGTCCGGTGATACACGTTTCATATTTCACTGTATTATTGGTGTTAGAAAAAGTTAACTTAATGGCGATCAGAATATGGCATACTACCGGAGAAAACATGACTGCCCCTATTCCATACCCATTCTGATTGGCGGCTCCATCAAAGTACAACTGCCATGTTTGGTTCTACGGTTCTTCTTCAACATGCAAGATATTCTCATTTGGGAACTAATCAACTAGCCTTATTCCTTCTACTACCGGGTGATCTGCCAAGTATTCTGCCACACCTCTCCCCTTGATAGATTTCTGTGTAACATGCATGATGCCAAACTCTGATAACAACAATAACTATCGTGCGGTTCTCCCTATCAGTATCAGTTTCTCGAAGAGATACTTGAGAGGATCCATCTAAGATAACAAGATAATTGAATGAGATAGCATATAGTGTCGGAGTCTCTAAGTAGCCCATACCAGTGCTAAGCAAGTTTTTTCGAGGGTCAAATACTTTCGTTCATACTCTAACATCTTTTTCCTGATGTAGTAGATAGCCCTTTCTTTGCGAGTATCTTTGTCATACTGTACAAGCATTCATCCCATAGCTTCTTCTGTGATTGACAGATAAAGAAGAAGTGGTTCACCCGGTGTAGGTAGAACCAAAATAGGTGGGTTCAAGAAATACTCCTTGACTTGGTCGAAAGCCTTTTAACATTGCTCATTCCAAACTGTTGGTTTGTTCTTGTTTAGAAGCTTAAAGATAGGTTTGCAGACGTTGGTGAGTTAAGCGATGAATTTGCTAACATACTAGATTCTGCTTAAAAAATCTCGGATCTGTTTTTTAGTCTCAAGCGGTGGCATCTCTTGGATAGCTTTAATTTTCATAGGGTCCACTTCGATCCCTCTTTGACTGAACACAAATACCAACAATTTTCCAGAAGTTACTCTAAATACGCATTTCTGCGGGTTGAGACGGAGTTGATATTTTTGAATCCTTGTGAGAAACTTTTTTAATGCAGCAACATACCCTAGTCGTTCCTTAGACTTGACTATCATATCATCTACATAGACTTCGACTTCCTTGTGTATCATATCATGTAGTAAAGTCATGGCTGGTCTTTGATAGGTGGCTCCAGCGTTCTTCAAACCAAAATGCATAACCTTGTAGCAAAAGGTTCCCCACTGTGTGATGAACGACGTTTTTTTGCATATCCTGAGGATCCATTTTTATTTGATTGTACCCTGAAAAACCAATCATGAAGGATAATAAAGCATGCCCTGTCGTATTGTCTACTAGAACATCTATGTGTGGTAACGGAAAACTGTCTTTTGGGCTTGCTTTGTTTAGATTTCTTAAATCAACACATATTCTGACTTTTTCATCCTTTTTCGGTATCGGGACGACATTGGCAATCCACTCCGAGTATTCTACTACTTTCAAAATCCAGCGTTAATCTGCTTCGTAACTTCTTATTTGATCTTTAGAGTCCATTCCGGCTTCATGCGTCGAAGTTTCTACTTAATTGGTTGAGCATCAAGATATAATGGAATTCGATGCTGAACAATATCTGTGCTTATTCTCGGCATATCCTCATAAGACCATGCAAACACGTCTTTGAACTTTCTGAGCAAGTCTACTATCCCTTTGCGTTCATCGAGAGATAAGGTGACCCCAATCCGAATCTCTTGAGGACTTTCTTTTGTTCCGAGGTTGATAACCTCTACTTTCTCTGTTAAAGGTTGAGCCCGATGTTCATTTTCTTGTTCAAGTAATTTGATTATTTTAGGGGGAGGTTCTTCATCAGAAGACTCTCCCTCCGAAACAAGATTATTAGTTAAATTATTATTACGCTCGGGGTAATAAAAAATTCCTTTCATTTCATTAAAAAGAGATGGGGTAACAGGACTCATTGCAGACTTAATAGACTTACTTGACTCAACAGGAATAACATACTTACTAGAAATAACAGATTCAGCAGAAATAACTAATTTACTTGATTCAACAGAAATAAAGGACTCATTAGGCACATTAAACTGAATAGGACTAATAGGAATGACAGACCCAGTCTTGACGTGCAGTAATTGAGCCCGATAAGGTTTCATTTTAATGAGATATGTGGTGCGCATTTACCTTTTCGCAATTGTTTTGTCCCGCTTTGTCTTCCAATATTGGGCCCAATTTTCCTTAGTAGGCTTATATCCTAGCCTGAATGTGCCGATGACTTCTTTAATCACTGGTGCTTCTTTAATACCTTGTTGCTTGCGACCTAGGCCCATACTAGAAAAAAATCTCATTTTTTTGAACATATTGGCTACGTAACAGTTACAGGTATTCTCGATAGGAAAATATTCTTTCACCGAGTGATCCCATTGAACTAAGCATATCTTCTCAAATTCAAACCCGCTAAGCTCTATCCCCTGTTTGTTCTGGTTGAATCTCAAGCAGTGGCTCATTCTTGGCTTCAGTACTGTTTACGATTCCTATAATTTTCGCATCTCCATGGAGAGTAATCACTAGCCCATCCTTGATAAACTTGACCTTCTGGTACAGCGTGGAAGGGATGGCTTTGATCTGGTGTAACTATGGTCTCCCTAATAGTAAATTAAAAGAAGACTGGATATCGATAACCTAAAATTCCATAGGAAATTCAGTTATACCTGTGGACAATTGAAGGTGTAAAATTCCCAGTACATCCCTCTTAGTATTATCATAGGCCCTAACACCTTGATTAGTAGGCTTGAGATCTTCAGCCTTAAATCCGAGACAAGTAGCCGTCTTTGGAGGACAAACATTCAGTGCACTCCCATTATCAATCAAAACCAAAGGTACCCTCATCCCGTTACAGTCAACTATGATGTACAACGACTTAGTGTGGCTTGCCCCTTTTTTTGGGAGATCTGAGTCCGAGAAGGATATGATATTCTCTACGTAAGTTGCCCCTACTATACTGGCCAACTGATTTGGAGAAGTATCAAGGGAGACTTGGGTTGTACTTAATGCTTTGAGAACAACCTCCCTATGGGCAGTGGAAGCCATTAGTAAACCCCAAACCGAGATATTGGCCTTTGATTTCTTCAACTGCTTAATCACGGAATTATCTTCTTCGATATTTTCTTTGATAGGCTCTTCTCTTTCTTTTCTTGTCAAGGCCGTAAGATTATCAACACAGAGTTCTTGTGACTTAAAAATTCTACCCCCCTCGATTCATATGTCTAACTTCAGCACAGGTGAGGAAAATAAGCTCATTTTCTTCAGTCAACAAGTATGGATCTTCATCTGTCAAGGAGACAAGGCTCTCTAGGTTCATTTGAGCCAAAAGATAACTAGTGAATGTGGGGCTACTGTAATTAGGTAGGGATAGACAATACATGTCATCCGAGGTTAGATCAAATGGTTTATAATTTGTGGTGAAAATCTCATCAGTGAAAGCTATCCCAGTAAGGGGGTAACTAGGCGGTTTTACTTAGATTGGATGGATGAGAGAGACGGGATCAAATAGCAATGGGGTGTGGGAAACCATGTTCAAGGTTGGTAGAGGTTGATAGGTAGGTAGTGAATTAATGGTGACATTTGGTGGGCTAGGGATTGTGACCTTTTTGTTGTTAATAAGGTTTTGAATGGCATTGCGCAAGGTGATACATCGATCCATGTGATGGTCAGAGTTTTGATGGAACTCGTAGAACAAGTTAGAGTTGTGTCCAACTGGCAAGGGATTTGGCAAAGGTCGGTTGGATAGGGGTAAAAAGTTTTTTTTCATCAATTTATGAAGAGCTACAGTGAGATTTATCCCTAGATTGATAAATTGATGTGGAATTCGAGGTTGACTTGGGTGAACCTGGTTATTAGTCTAGGCTGGGGGTTGAGCTGGGGTAGCTGACGTGTTGGCAATGTAGACATGGTTGGTACTAGGTTTGGGACATAGGGTTTCTTAGACTTGTTGTCCGATGGGTTAGAAAGAACCCCAGAGGTAAACGCATCCTCGAGTTGGCTTCTAGCTTGTAGTAGGGATTCAAAGGTAGGAAAATATTGAGCAACCAAGTGCTGAGCATATCCTTGTATAAGGTTTTTTAGGAAAATTGCTACTTGTTCCTTCTCCGAAGGTCTATCCCACATTTGACAGCTTTAGCCCTCTAGCGACCAATGAAATCAGTGAATGTCTCCTCATTTTTCTATTTAGTTGTCTTCAAATCCCTTCTTGAGGTCTCAATCTCAGTATTGTACTTATACTGATGCTAGAAGGCCTTTGATATGTTCTCCCAAGTACCCACAGTAACTGGATCTTGAGACATCAGCCATCGTAGTGCTGATCCTAATAAAGTTCTCTGAAATAATAATGTCATATGTTCGTCGTTGAGCCCCATAGTGCGCATGTTAGTAACATACACCTTAAGATTTATTTTTGCACACCCTGTCCCACTGAACTTATCTATTTCAGGCATCACAAACTTCTCTGGCAAATGGATTCTAGGGATGCGATTCAAAGCTTCAATGCCTGCTGTAATTTCATCAATACCCGTTATACTCTTCATAGCTGATTCTAATTGAGACATTCTATTAGCTAATACTGGATTCTCATCAACATACTCTTCGTCTCCGTCGAGTTCGAAGACTTCACATGGACATTTCTCTTCTACCTTCTTTCCTTTTGGGTCATCTAGGGGATTGCCCGTTGATTCCGAGGTCTGTTCTAACACTTCTACTTTGCTTCTTATACTATTGATATCATTGGCAAAGGCTGCCAAGATCTTACGGATCTTTGTGAGCTCAGATTCTGAAGTCATCTCTACTTGTTGACTTGGTATTGTAACTCGTTCTAACCGACTGGACTTACGACTCCAACTAGGAGGTGGACGTTTGAGTTTGGGCGCAATGATAATCCTATATGACCCCATCAAAGATAGATTTAATCAATTTCAGTATTACCTCCTTGATAACATTTTAAGGAGTCATTTTATTGAAGTTTGTGCACCAATCCATTAAATAATCAATTCACGCAATAATCATTCAAAAGGGAAATAAATGTTTATTCAAAAGAAAATAGTTTTATTGAAAATTATTGACAGAGAAATGTTATCTTTAACATCTTTTAATAAATCTGATTTAAACTATTCTTTACATGTATGCTTGGCTTTGTCTTGGTAGTAATCAGGATTGCTATCAGACTTGATCCTTTTGGCTCTAACAACTGGTTCCTTGAATTCTGCTGGTCCGTCTGGATACCCTAAGGTGTGTTTGTTCCAAGCCTTGTCTATGAGATGCCCTGACTTTTCAGTCAATGGCTCGGGAGGAAAGAAGGCTTTGGGTTAAGGCAAAGAGACCTCTATAGGTACTTCGTACTGTTCTGGGATCAAATTAGGATGGTAAAAAGATGTTTCCTCTAGTCCAATTAGATGAACATAATGGGATCCTTTGGTTCCTAGAACAGGGGGATCAGTCATCCACTAAGGACATCTAAAATCGATATGACGGGCAAGGCGAGAGTCTAACCATTTGCTCCAAGCCTTGACTGAATTGTAACATACTAACAGATTTCTTTTAGAAAAGTGTTCTGGCCCATACTCGAGGTTTGAAGGAACATCTACAATTTTGAGACGGTCACAAAGCCACATAAAGAGTAAGTAGGGACTTCCTTTGAAGCTTTCCTGCTCACCATTTTTTATGGCATCTAGACCTGAAAAAGTTTCAGCTAGGATGAGAGGTACTGGGTTGGCTTTCTTTGAGAGTTGAGATGTTATATCTATAAAGGACTCAGGGATAGTTTGACCATTACTTTTGGAGATCAGCATGTATTGGGCAAGGCACAATCGATAGTCTCTAGTGGCTCGTCAGGCTTCTGGTTTTACATTGATAGGATGACTGCGGGAGCGATACAGGCCCAGTAAAGGTACTAAATCCAATCTCCCAATATGGAATAGGGCCTTGGCTTCTTCTTTTGAAATGCTCAGTCTTGTGGTGAGGTCACTAGAATATCTGGTCTTCAATGAGGGCCTGACTAGAGGTTCTGAAGTGGATATTCCCATAATGCCACAATAATCCTAGTAAGTGGGGCACAAGTGCATATGCCCTATATGGAATATATGAAGGTAGGGGTTCCAGTTTTTAGCCATATCGCGTAAGAAGTTTCAGTCTATCTCAAACTCATGGAAGTAGAGAGCACTCCTCAACATAAATCTCCCAAAATTGATCTTCTCTACATGGTGCATACTTATGACAATTGTTTTGACTAACTGATCAATCGGGTGATTACCTGTGGCTAGCATCCTGGTTTGACACAAAAGAGTATTTTAGTATACTTCCAAGGTCCATGTAAAATTACTTTTTTTTGAAGAATCTAGTTCTTATGGAAAACATTTTTTGGAAAACACCTTTTCTTGGAAAATATTTTTTTTTGAAAAATACTTTCCCTTCGTAAAACCATTGTTCTTCTTTGAAAATTTGATTTCCATTTTGATTCAAATGGCCCAACCCATAATGATTGTTGGATCGAGATGGACTGGGTCATTATTGAATTTTTGCAAGAAATGAATTCTTTATTGGGTTGGTGCACCCATATTAATTTCTAAAAGTAACATTTTTAATCCATGAGGACAACCATATATTATGATCTCATACATCATTCATATACATTCATCAATCATAAGGTCCCATTCAATGAACAACCCAGGAACACCCACGATAAGTTTGAGTCGTGACCTACAAGGAAAGTTTCTAGACTCTAAGCTTATTACGTGCAATGCAATTTTATCTGGCCACCCTTGCCCAAGTACACCTATATACCTCTCGAGCGTACTCAATCAGACGGTACGTGGTGACTTGGTTTGATATACCGTATAGGTGATAATCTAAAACTCCAACTCACTTCTCTGAAATAAAAAATAGCAAGTTTGATCCCCAGTTGAGAGGTGGCACACGATGTTGAATAAGGGCCCACTTAAATACTTCTCGTCTAGAATAGAAGTAGTCTATCCCCCTTGTATAGTAGGGTACAGTGGGGCAGGATCTCTCTTAGGTACCGGTTTTGACCAAGAAGTGCAATTGATGTACTTGAATTATTTTTTATATGCCTACGGGTACGAGTCAAGAGTTATAGCTTTCATAAATGGTTTGACATCCCACGAGGGGACCAACTACGTACTAGTACTACGTTGGCAAATGGGACATGTGACTGTGTGGCTCACAGTAGGTCAAAGGCTCAGGTCGCTCCAGCCTGGGTGCATCGATATACCTTTCAAAGTCACTTGGTCAGACGATACTGATGTCCCAGTTTGATATACCTTAAGGTACGTGACTGGAGTTGTGGTTTTCATGAATGATGTCGCTTCTCCGAAGAGACCGGGCCACATACTTGTGCCACATTGGCTATATGGGACGTGCAAGCGTGCAAAACAGTAAATGTGCATGTGGTGTGTGCAAAATAGGGAGGGGTGTGCCCGAGGCCTTTTTCAAACACTGGACCTATGGGCCTGATCATACCATCATAACATTGCTACCATATAAACATGAATCAAAACAAACATTATTCCAATCACAATATTAAAGATTCGCATATTAAACCAATCAAGATCATGGCACCGTTAGATAAGAAATTGATACAACGATTAAAAATTGGATCCAGTCATTGGCAGAAGCTCATTATTTTTTGTCCAAACCAAAGAGATTCTTTTTATGGTCCAATCAGGGGTTATTTTGGGCGACCCAAAATAATTTAAAACCTCAAAATAAAAGTATTAAATTGAGGGCGAAACGATGATTGTTGACGTAAGGAACAATGGTTCTCTTTTTAACAAATTGAAAGTTTTTTTTTTTTTTTTTGTTTTTTTTTCCAAGGAACATCAAAAACTCTCTTTTAAAAAAAATGATTTCAAAAACCAAAAAAGCTATTGCTAAAAAAAAATTAAAATTACAACCTAAAAAATTGTTTATTGCAAAACCAACTTGCTTGCAATCAAGTAAAGGAAATATTGATTAAAATCATGATATGAGGTGCTCCATAAAAAAAATATTAGCGTGATAATTGCTTAATAAAAATAATTCAAAATCAAACTTAAAACATTCACAAAACCTAAAATAGAACATAAATAACTGGCCCTAGAAGATCTAAAAGAAAACTCTTGATAAAATCGACCTACAAAAAAAATAAGAACATATTTTTTTTTTACGATAAATATTTCTAAGTTAGAATGATCTGTGTCCGATGTGAGGTCTGATCCCATTCTCAATTGTTACACAATGGATTATTGATTTTAACTCTAGGTCGCCATATAAAGAAAAGGAAGGAAAATTTCTACTTAATCGACAAATTCGGCTCATAAAACTTCAAGACAGCGAGGTAAAGACCAGATTTATCTTCAAATTCAATTTCCTCAAAAGAAGGATCGGTTGCAAAGTTCTCTTTAATTTTAGCCAAAACAAACAACTACACAAACCAATCCGATACTGAGATGAACCGGCCAATCGGTCAACGAAGTCGACAGTTCTATTTGAATCCCAAAACATTGTATGTTCCTTTGAAGTTCATAAATCATCCGACCAATGAAACCTGGACCTAAGAACCCAAGCACCAGCGATCATTTTAAAACGTAGAAGAAAATCCAGTACATTAAGATCAGGAAAAAAAAATCACAGGACTCTCAAATCAAAATGTCGATTACCGATTTTGGACCGAATGAACCTATGATTCGATCGAACAAAGCAGCAAAAACACAGATGGGACTGATCACCACGGTTCAAACTCCTCTAAAGTACTAGTAAGAATCGATTTGGAACATTTTTATATTCAATTTTCATTCTCTCATCCTCTCTAACTCCAAACACATAGAAATCGCCATTACTGTTCTTAAAACTTGGGTTTCAAATGAACCCAAAACAGAAATTTCAGTCAAAGATTCAAACGATTTCAAAAGGGATTTAATTTAAAAAATTATATTCCCAACGAGATCCATTATTTCACTTTGAGAATCGAAGGTCTCTTGCTGATTTGAACCAGCAACTCTAAATTTATCTTCAACCAAAGGAAGAGAGATCGATCTTCTCACTTAATTTGCGTCGATTTCGGAAATAACTAAATTTTGCATCAAGAAAAATGATGAACCCAAGTTATGAATCAATCGGGCTGAGATTTTAGCCGATCAAACAGAGAGACGAGCTCAGTCTCTTGTTGAAGACGATGAACCCTTTAAGAAGATGGTGTGAGAAAAGAGAAAAAAAATTTTATTTTACTTACGACACACCACTTATATCAGCATGTTGTTGCTGTTAAGGGGGTGTGAAAACTAAAAAATAATGACATTACTCATGGCACACCACCCCAATCAGCATTTGTTGACAGAACCTCAAAAAGAAATTTGTTTTTAATTTTTTTTTATTTTCTTTTAATTTCCTACTTGTTGTCCATGGACAGTACGCTAAAAAAAATAAAAAAAAAACTAAAGAAAAAATAGAAATAAATAAGTGAATACATACTGTCCAAAGACAGATCAAATAAGCTTGAAAAAAATTTTAAAAAAAATTCTATCGAAGGAAATATTGTCCCCACCTAAAAACCTTTTTTTTTTTTTTTAAATCATCAAAAGATAGATCGAACACATATCCCTAAGAATTTTATTTTATTTACTGTCACAAGACAGATTAAAAAAAACTCTCTCATTTTTAAAAAAAAGGAACTTTATGTTTCAATAATCATCAATCCATTCTTAATAAGATTATCTTTTCGAGATCTTGCAACATTTATGGTCACCCTAATGATCCCTAGTGGAGTCACTATTGAAAGCGCCCTCGATTCACAGGGTGTGCGGATCCGCTTTTGACCTTTGAGGTTTGGGAGTTGCCACCTAGTTATTACGGTCTAGGAACCGAACATCGACTTTAAACGGATAAAAATAACTAATCTATTTTTTTAAAAAATAACTGAGTTCGATGATCAAATTACGGGGTTAGAAGGTGTTAGGCACCAACCCTGCCCGACAAATGCCGGTCTCTACTAATTCCCAAATAAACTTCATTGCTAAAAAACCTAAGTAATAATAAAAAGTAAGAAATTTGTATACCTTTCTAAAGACAACGGTCTTGTTCCCTCAGATCTGATAGAGTAACTCCTTGTACAGTACTCCTCGCTTCGTTCTGTCTCCGGATCTGATTTCTGATCTCCAAAGTAAGGTATTTTTTTCTTAGATCTAGATTCTTCGAATTTGTTTATGGATTTCTGGGTGTTTTTGAAGGGCTTCTAGGTGTTTTTCGAGCTAAAATTGAGGTATGGGTGTTAGTTAAGGAGTTAGGACTTCAAAATTAGGGTTTATGGGAGGCTAGGGAAGCTTTTTGACCTATTTCTCTTAAGGTTTATTATTTGATACGAAAATAGGTTGTAGGGACCCCTATTTATAGATTTTTTAAGTACCTTTTAGATAGAGTTAATGATTAATTATAACTCTTTTAAAGAGAGTTATTGTTTAATTATAATTATTTTAGGTAGAGTTATTATTTAGTTAGAATTCTATTAAGTAGAGTTATTATTTAATTAGGATTATTTTCAATAGAATTATTATTTAATTAAAATTCTATTAGGATTTCGACTTTTAGTCTCATTTGATTGACTTTAAGATTTTGACTTTAGTCTTACTTGATTGATTTTAATACATTGACTTTAGTCTTACTTGATTGACTTTAAGATCTTGACTTTAGTCTTACTTGATTGACTTTAAGATTTACTTTAGTCTTACTTGATTGCCTTTAATTTTTTGGAGAACCCCCTTTATTATATTTTTAATTCTTTGGGCCCCTAGATGGAGGGATCCTTTAATAAATATCGGGGCAACAATCAACAATTTTGCCTGAGAGCCTGATTGATCGATTTTTTTTGTTCAAAATTTTAAATTAATTTTATTAATATTTTATTTTACATTATTTAATGTTTGATTTATTAATTTTGGAATTTTAAATTTTTTTAATTGGAAAGTTACCGTTTTGCCCCTTGAAGAGAACTTTTGCGTTTCAAATCGATTTTTGATATTCCAGGATGTTTTAGAATCGATTTTTCGTAAGGAATTCAATGGAAATATTGGTTTGTGTCATTTATGAAAATTTTCAAGCGAAATGGTCACGAACTTTATGAGGGGCATTTTCATAATTTTGTCGAATTTTGTGAAAATTGACGAAATGATTTATTTGATTTTTATTTGTTGTTTTATATGTTTAAAAGGATTTTCCTAAGCGTAATATAGGCTCTAGGGATGTTTTGAGGCTAGGAGTATTTTGGTAATTTGATCATTTTTTTTAGTGATTTTTATTGTGAAGTTTGTTTTTGTCTGAAAAATGATGATTTCTATGTTTCTTGGGTTATATTTTCCTAGCATAGCGTGGTTTCTATAGTTTTTTCAGTTCGAGATACCTCATCCGAATTTCTGAAATATATCTGGTAATAAAATAAAGCATTGGAATAAACATCCATCATTGAGAACCATTGCAATCTGATTGACGAGTTGATTAATCAGGCGAATGTAAAAATTGGGTGTCTATAGGTACCCACTCACCCATCTAAAACTGTATTTTGGTGTTATATGCCAATTCGAAAGAAATGACAAAATCCCAGTTGAAAAATTCAAAAAAAGCTTGACTAGGATAACACAAAGATGGTTCACATAGTTGGACCATAGTAAAATCTAATGTTGGAGAGACTTGGCCACTATTTTCATGGGTAGTTACAGATTTAATATAGGTATGGATTGGACAGGCATGGTGTAACCAAGATGACAAGGAAGCCCAAAGAAACCATCCGAGAATGTGCTCAGCGATGGACGGAGTCCACTTCATGGGTGGCGCCAACAATGATAGAAATCAAGATGAACACAATGCTTATCCCGACATTAGGATAGCACTACTATACTCATCTCATAGGGCACACTACGTCCAATTTTTTCCTTATTGGTTCAAATTATTAATAAGATAGAGGATGGTTTAAATGATTCTAGATTGGACAACTCCACAACAAGGTGTTTCGTCCAGTGGCATAGTACAAAAGAAATCGATAGCCACGACAAAGAAGAAGAAAGAAGGGCAGGTTAACATTGTGCAATGAACTCAAGTACCTCTTCATTTCCCAACAACAGCATTGAAAGCACCCGTGACTTTTCACACACCACCAGACCATCCATATCAAGCATATCAATCCCAAGTAAGGCCATACTACAATCAACAACAATTTTAGTTTGAAGCACAACCATAGCAGTAGTAATATTGGCGACCTTACAACAACAACCGGTACATCAACAACAACTAGCAACAGAGAAGAAGAGGGTTTACTTGATTGCCAATGACATTGTTAGAGCTCTTGCCTACCCTTGTCAAGAGAGGATATGTTACACTGAGACAGCCATATCCAGAATCTAAGAACACATTTGGGAATAATCCTACCACCAACTATGAGTTTCATATAGGAGCTCCTGGTCACCCCACAGACCAGTGCTAGTAGTTAAGGAATGTCGTTCAGACCCTCATAGATAAAAAGCTTATAGTTCTGGATCCCACACCAACACAACAAAATATCAATCAAAATCCCCTTCCAATTCATAATGGTAATGAAAATGGTGTAGAACCGATAAATGTAGTATACAATCTCCAATAAAGAATTAGATTTTGATCCCTCACAGTTGATCATTCTTTTAGGGTCAATGGTCAAAGTTTATCTTAAACCCCACATCTCAAACACCTCAGTTAACACTATCCTTCCTCAAAATCAAAATAACACTTCCATTTGCATAATCACCTAGTTTGGAGACCTGATATTAAACCCCTTACCAGTTTCTTTAAACCCACCACCTCTAATTTTATCCTCAAATTTCAGATACTTCGTCCAATACCACCACTCATCATTCGCACACCCATTTCACCTTCGCCCACTACAGAACCACTACCTCTCATCCTTCATATTAAATTAGAGTTTCCCCAACTCATTTTCAAAACTTTCAAACCCTTTCCTTATGTATCCAACAAGACTATGACTTGGAGTTACAAAAATGGTTTAGTATTCCTAAAAGGATTAAAAAAAGTCGAGGAGACAAAAAAGGTTGAGAAATTAGAGAAGGCAGAGGAGTCCAAGGATGTAGACCGCATTATTAGGGTAGAAAAATGGTGAGAACAAATGAAAGGGGGAAACAAGGAAATAAAAAGTCAATGAGAAGAAGATTGAGAAAGAGAAAGTGTAGACACCCCATTTTTGCACTCGCCTGATTAATCAACTCGTCAACCCAATCGCAATGATTCCCAATGATGGATGCGTATTCCATTACTTTATTTTGTTACCAGATGTGTTTCAGAAATCCGGATGAGGTATCTCGAACTGATAAAACCTTAGAAATCATGCTACGCTAGGAAAATACGACCCTAAAAACATAGAAATCGTCATCTTGTAGACCCAAAAAGAAGCTTCACGATAAAAATCACTAAAAATTGACCAAATTACCAAAATACCCCTAACATCAAAACAACCCTAGAGCCTACGTTATGATTAGGAAAACTCATTCAAACACATAAAACAACAAATCGAAACCAAATAAATCATTTCGCCAATTTTAACAGAATTTAACAAAATTACGAAAATGCCCCTCATAAAGTTCATGACCATTTCACACAAAAAATTTTATAAATGACACAAACTAATATTTCCATTGAGTTCCTTACGAAAAATCGATTCTAAAGCATCCTAGAACATTAAAAACCGACTTAAAACATGAAAAGTCCTTTCCGGGGGTAAAACGGTAATTTCACAAATTTCATAATTAAAATTTTCAAAATTAATAAATAAAATATTAAATAATTAAAGTAAAACATTAATGAAATTAATTTAAAAATTTGAACTAAAAAAATCGATCAATCGGGCTCTCATGGAAAATTATTGAGGGTTCATGAGATATTTCTTTAAGGACCCCTCCATTTGGGGGTCCAAAGAATTAAAGATATAATAGAGGAGGGTTCTCCAAAAAATTAAAGTCAATCAAGCAAGACTAAGGTCAAGGTATTAAAGTCAATCAAGTGAGACAAAAGTCAAAATTAAAGTCAATCTCATAAGACTAAAGTCAAAACCCTAAATCAAAACCCTAATCTAAATTAATCAAGTCAATCTCATAAGACTAAAGTCAAAACCCTAAATCAAAATCCTAATCTAAACTAATCAAGTTAATCTCATAAGACTAAAGTCAAAACCCTAAGTCAAAGGCCTAAAGACTAAGTCCATCTCATGAGACCAAAGTCAAAACCCTAATTAAAACTCTAAAAGAAATCCTAATAAAACCCTAATGCTTCTAAAAACTTTATAAATAGGAGCCTCCATACCCTATTTTCGTATCAAAGAAAAAACCTTAGAAAAAGTAGGTGAAAAAGCCTCCACAACCTCCCCAAAACCCTAATTTTGGAGTCCCAACTCCTTCCTTAACACCCCTACTTCAATTTTAGCCTAAAAAACACATAGAAACCTTTCAAAAACACTCCAAAATCCACAACAAATTCAAAGCATCCAGATCCAAGAAGGAGATACCTTGCCTCGGAGATCAGAAATCAGATCCGGAGACAGAACGAAGCAAGGAGTACGGTACAAGGAGCTATTTTCACCAGATCTGAGGGAATAGTACTTTTGCAGATCGAAGGTAAGATTTTTTCATTATTTTTTTAATCTAGGTTTTGTCATTAGCGATGTAGTTATATTTGGAATAAGTAGAGACCGGTATTGGCTGGGCGGGGTTGGTGCCTAACACCTTCCAACCCCGTAACATGATCCCCGGATTCAGATTTCTGTAGTAGACTAGTTCTTTTTTATCCATTGTAGAGTCAGTTTGGTTCCTAAACCATAATAACTTGGTGGCGACTCCCAAATCTCAAGGGTCAAAAGCTGATCCGCGCACCCTACGGATCGAGGGCGCTTTCAGAAAGGGAAACAAATAGTGATAGAGGTTGGTCAGAGCAGCAAAGTTGTTCATAATGAATGGACTAAGTGTACGAAACATGCAATCGACAAAGGTTATAGTCAACAATGAGTAGGTACCAGTCTGTGTAAAAATAGTAGTCAAAGCGAATGAGATAGTTGAAAATGAAAAAAGGAGTTGAGACAGAAGTAATAGAAATTGTGCTAGAGAAAAATGACAGAGGAAAGGGAAAGACAATCATCATAGAAGAACATAGTAGACAGGTAGAAAAGAAGATGAAAATAATATACAAAGAAGTAATAGATTTCCTTAAGTTGATTAAAAAAAGTGAATACAATCTCATAAAGCAATTGAACAAAGTACTGGCTCAGGTATCGATACTAGGGTTGCTACAAAGGTCAGAGAAGCAAAAAGATGTGCTATTCAAGGTTCTTAGCGAGTCACACATTATAGAAGTCACCTCACCTAGTAGTTGGGTAATATGATTGGAATAATCATATCACTGAACGTCATCACATTCATAGAGGATGACTTTACTCTAGAGGGTTGTAGTCACATATAACCACTATATATAGTAGTGATGTGCAAGGGTGTGATCATTGCTCGCATGTTGCTAGATAATGGATTTGCATTGAATGTTTGTCCTTATAAAATTTTGAAGAAGCTAGGCATGTATTGATCTTTCTTAAGACTTAATATTAGGCAAATCCAAGCTTTTGATAGCTCAAAAAAAGAATTAATGGGTGAAATTGATTTTATTGGCCACAATTGGACCTTACACGTTCCATATCATTTTCAAAGTGATAAACATGCCAAGTATTTTCAATTTTCTTCTCGAAAAGCCATGGATCCATTCGATTGGGGCAATGACATCATCTCTGCATCAGAGGGTGAAGTTCATCATCAACCAAGAATTGGTTTTAGTGAAAGTAGAAAGTTTATTGCCAATAGATAGATCTCTGGATGTACTATACATAGATATTGAAGGTTCAAGTGAACAACTCATGTATCACTAAGTCCAATTCGAGTCAGTTAGTCACATTCTAGAAGGTATAAATGTCAAGAATGCAAGTTTGTCACCAACTGTGATGATGATAGGAAAGGTGATGAAACAGTCTAGATTTCTTCTAAGAAAAGGGCTAGGGAAGATAAATCAAGGTAGAACCAGGCTCATTTCGACCTAGAAAGCCATGCCATGGTTCGGCTTCAATTACAAGCGATAGAGGTAAAGAAGCAAGAACTCAAGCCAGCAAGGGTGGAGCATCGAGAACCCAAGATCTGGGATATTAGAAAGGTTCCTCACATCAGGGAGACTTTTTTCATGCCGACTTATATAATGATAAATGATGACAACGCAACTAATAACCATCAAATGTAGCTACTACCACGATAAGGTTATAAAGAGTTAGAAGTACTCCCAAACGTGAGCTATCCCTTGAGGATGACATTAGTAACTTATTTAGGGAGTATTTTAGGCAAAGTGAGTCCATAAAAATGGATGACACCAATAATGGCAATTTTTTATTCACACCCAATATTGACTGGGATTCTATTGTAACCATACCTTTGGGAGGAATCAATATTAGATGACTATTACGATTTTGTGAAGGTCATCACGACTGAATTGGAAGAGGTTCCCTCCCCTTTAATAGTCTATCCTACGAAAAAAATAAATATTCTTTGCAACTAGGACATCATCCCAGTCACCTTTGAGGTTACTATGGCCTAAAAACAAATGTTGTTAATTTCATACTTTCTCCCCAATGATCCTAATAAACCTCCATTCTCGGAGGGTATTTTTTTAGAAGGTCTACCACCTTTATTAATAAAATGTCAAAAAAATTCAAAAAATTAAAAGCTTGCAAAGTTGTTTGAGCTAGGAAATGTGGAATTAAATGATTACAATCTCAAACCCAATTTCGATCTCATGGAAATTGAAGAAGAGTTTGGTGCACAAGAAGTCAACATGTCAAAAGAACTGAAAAAACTTGTAGAATGTTATGAGGAAGAACATCAAGCAAATGTTGAGGAAATAGACTCAATAAATCTCGGATACGAAGATGACTCGAAAATAGTCAAAATTGGATCCCTTTTAATCTTGATGACAGAAATGATTGAAGTCCTTCGACAGTTTTAAGATGTGTTTGCATGATCCTATCAAGATATCTCAAGACTTGACACTAATCTTGTAGTACACCATCTACCCATTATTCCCAATACAAAGTCGATCAAGTACAAAATCAAAAGATTGAATCTAGAATGGACTTTCAAAGTCAAAGATGAGGTAACGAAGAAGATTCAAGCAAGATTTTTAATAGTATCAACTTATCCAGAATGGCTTGCAAACATAGTACCAATACCAAAGAAAGATGACAAAGTAAAAATGTGTGTAAATTATCTAGACTTGAACAAAGCGAGTTCGAAAGATGATTTCCCACTTCCGTATATCGACACGTTCGTTGATAACATAGCCAGACATGGCATGTTCTCGTTTATGGACGATTTCTCTAGTTACAATCAAATCAAGATGACAGAAGAAGACCAAAAGAAAACTGTATTTATCACGTCTTGGGGTACTTTTCATTACACAGTTATGCCTTTTAGTCTTAAAAATGTCAGGGCACCTATCAGCGAGCTATGACCTCTCTCTTTCATGATATGATTTATAAAGAAATGGAAGTCTATGTGGATGGTATGATTGCATAGCTGATTTGGAAGATCACCTCGTCAATTTACACAAAATTTTCAATCGTTTGAGGAAGTTCAGTTTAAAGCTTAATCCTTCAAAGTGTGTATTTGGGGCAACTTTAGGAAAGTTAGTAGATTTCACCATAAGCTGAAGAGGTATCAAAATAGATCCAGCTAAAGCAAAAATAATCATTGAAATACCAATATTAGAGATAGAAGTAGAAATATGAGGTTTTTTGGAAAAGATTCAATATATCAGAAAGTTTATTGCATAGCTCACATCAATCTGTGAACCTATTTTCAAACTCTTTAGGAATAATGAATTTTTAAAATGAAACAAGGACTGTTAGGAGGCATTCGACAAAATCAAGAAGTATCTACTAAATCCTTCAGTTTTAGTTCCTTATACCCCAAAAAGACTTTTGTTAATGTACATGTCAGTACTTGAAACATCCATGAGATGTTTATTGGGGCAGCATGACGAGATAGGTTGCAAGGAAAGGGCAATACTACCTCAACAAAAAGTCTACAGATTATGAAATAAGATATTCTCCGTTTGAGAAGACATGTTGTGCCTTAATTTTGGTATCTCAAAGATTGCGCCATTATTACCTAGTTATAAAGTACAACTTATTGCTAGGATGGATCTATTGAAGTACTTGTTTGAGAAACCTACACTAACTGGTTGCATCGCTAAGTAGCAACTATTGCTATCAGAGTTCGATATCGAGTATGTCACGTAGAAAACAATCAAGTGGTAGGCTATCGTAGACCATCTAGTAGAGCACCTTCTTCTAGATTACGAATTGTTGAAGATCAATTTTTCAAATGAAGCCATTTTTTTAGAGAAATAGAGGAAGATGAAAACGAACCAAGTTGGAAATTGCACTTTGATGGTGCAATCAACCAGAAGGGTAACGGGATCAAGGCTATTTTAGTAAAGCCTCATGGATCGCATGTGCCCATAACAGTGAGGCTACATTTCCAATGCACAAACAATCAAGCAGAATATGAGGCATGCATAGTGGGTCTCAAGGTAGCAATAGAGATGGAAGTCGACAAGATCAATGCATTTGAAAACTCCAATTTACCAGTCAAACTACCAATGAATTGTAAACACAAGAACAGAGGCTGGTACTGTACCACGAGTATATTGAAGAACTAAGTACTAATTTTTCTTGAATTACTTTCAATTACATGCCAAGGGTCAAAAATCAGTTTGCAGTCGTACTTGCAATCTTGGCTTCTATGATTAGAATCACTAAAGAAACAACTATCAACCCCTAGGAGATCGGGATTCAAGATGAGCTAGCTTATTGTTTACCGATTGAGATGGAGGATGCAAAAATAAAAAACTCCATGGTTCTTCAACATCAAGATTTATTTAGAAAATAGAATCTATCCTCTAGAAGTTACAGAAGTTGGAAAGAGAACAATTCAATGATTAGCAGGATAATTTTTTTTAAGCAATGAAATACTCTAAAAATGATCACATGATGGGGTTTTCCTTCAGTGTGTAACAGAAGTTGAAGCTAAATGTCTCATAAAAAGTGTCCACAGAGGGGTTTGTAGTCCTCAAATGAATAGGCAGATGCTAGTGAGAAAAATAATGAGGATGGCCTATTAATGATCCACAATAGAGAGTTACTATTTTCAATATATCAAGAAATGCAACTTATGTCAGATATATGCCAATAAAATCAATGCACCACCAAATGAACTCCACAATATGATATCACCATGGCTTTTCTCACTTTGGGGCATGGATGTCATTGGTCCGATCAACCCTAAAATATCAAATGGTCATAGATTTATCTTGGATGTTATCGACTACTTCTCTAAGTGGGTAAAAGTTATGCCTTACACAAACGTTACGAAGGGGCAGGTGTAGACATCCCATTTTTGCATCCGCCTGATTAATCAAGTCGTCAACCCGATCGCAAAGGTTCCCACTGATGGATGTCTATTCCAATGCTTTATTTTGTTACCAGATATGTTTCAGAAATCCGGATGAGGTATCTCGAACTGACAAAACTTAGAAACCACACTACGCTAGGAAAATACGACCCCAGAAACATAGAAATCATCATCTTGCAAACCAAAAAGAAGCTTCACGATAAAAATCACTAAAAATGATTAAATTACCAAAATACCCCTAACCTCAAAACAACCTTAGAGCCTACATTACGCTTAGGAAAATCCGTTCAAACACATAAAACAACAAATCGAAACCAAGTAAACCACTTCGCCAATTTTCACAAAATTTGACAAAATTACGAAAATACCCCTCATAAAGTTCACGATCATTTCATACAAAAAACTTCATAAATGACAAAAACCAACATTCCCATTGAATTCCTTACGAAAAACTGATTCCAAAACATCCTGGAACATTGAAAAACGACTTAAAACGTAAAAAATCCTCTCTGAGGGCAAAACGGTAATTTCATAATTTTCATAATTAAAAAATTCGAAATTAATAAATAAAATATTAAATAATTAAAGTGAAACATTAATGAAATTAATTTAAAAAGTTGAACTTAAAAAATCGATTAATTGGACTCTCAGGCAAAATTGTTGAGGGTTCGTGGGATATTTCTTTAAGGACCCCTCCATTTGGGGGTCCAAAGAATTAAAGATATAATAGAAGGGGGTTCTCCAAAAATTAAAAGTAAATCAAGCAAGACTGAAATCAAGGTATTAAAGTCAATCAAGTGAGACTGAAGTCAAAATTAAAGTCAATCAAGCAAGACTGAAGTCAAGATACTAATCGAGTCAATCTCATAAGACCAAGGTCAAAACCCTAAATCAAAACCCTAATCTAAATTAATCAAGTCAATCTCATAAGACTAAGGTCAAAACCCTAAATCCAAACCCTAATCTAAAACTAATCAAGTCAATCTCATAAGACTAAAGTCAAAACCCTAAAACCCTAAAGACTAAGTCAAAACCCTAATTGAAACCCTAAAAGAAACCCTAATCAAACCCTAATGCTTCTAAAAACTTTATAAATAGGAGCCTCCACACCCTATTTTCGTATCAAATCATAAACCCTAAGAGAAGTAGGTCTAGAAGCTCCCCTAGCCCCCCATAAACCCTAGTTTTGGAGCCCCAACTCCTTAGCTAACATCCCTCCTTCAATTTTAGTCTAGAAAACACCCAAAAGCCTTCTAAAAACACCCCCAAATCCTCAACGAACTTGAAGAGTTTAGATTCAAAAATAAGGAGATACCTTGCCTCGGAGATCCGAAGTCAAATCCGGAAACAGAACGAAGCAAGGGAGCACGGTACAAGGAGCTCTTTTTGTCAGATCTGAGGGAACCAAGTCCTTGCCATCGGAAAGGTAAATTTTTATTTTATTTATTTTTTATCTAGGTTTTAGCAATGTAATTTACTTGGGAATTTAGTAGAGACCGGCTTTGGCCGGGCGGGGTTGGTGCCTAACACCTTCCAATCCCGTAACATGATCCCCGAATTCAGTTTTTTTTTTGTTTTAGATTAGTTTTTATCCGTTTAGAGTCATTGATCGGTTCCTAGACCGTAATAACTAGGTGGCGACTCCCAAACCTCAAGGGTCAAAAGCGGATCCGCGCACCCCGCGGATCGAGGGCGCTTTCAGTGGCGACTCCACTGGGGACTATTGAGGATCAAACTTGAAAAACCCCAAGTATGGGAGCATTGCCAAGATGACCTAGTTTTTTTTTATTATTTAGTTGGATTTATTTTATTTATTTTTTCTGTTTATTTATTTTTCGTCTTGGTTGTAGATGATTTTGGGTATTGCATATATATATATTTTTTTCAATTAAGGATCACTTTTTGATGACCCCTAAATAGTGAAAGATTCAAATTGACCTATGAAAATGATGGAATGATGAAGGTTGGATAGAAATATTAAAACGTTTTTAGAGACTATTCTAGTGAGAATTAAGTCTGGGAGCCTCTTAATAAAACATAGATCTCGTCGAGTAGATTAATTTAGAATTTGAGTTCACTCAATTTCGTTATCGGAAGCCTTAGATATCATCGATGGAAGTTCAATCTATAAATCTGGAATTATTTCTGAATGAAAGTTGGGACAGCAACGTTAAAACTTTTTTATAGAATATTCTAATGAGAATTAAGTCTGGGAGCCTATTAATAAAACATAGATCTCGTCGAGTAGATTAATTTAGAATCTGAGTTCACTCAATTTCGTTATCAGAAGCCTTAGATATCATCGATGCAAGTTCAATCTGTAAATCTGGAATTATTTATGAATGAAAGTTGAGACAGCAACGTTAAAACTTTTTTACAGAATATTCTAGTGAGAATTAAGTCTGGGAACCTATTAATAAAATATAGATCTCATCGAGTAGATTAATTTAGAGCTTGAGTTCACTCGATTTCGTTATCGGGAGCCTTAGATATCATCGATGCAAGTTCAGATTGTATTTTCCTAATTCACAGAAAATCTGAATTTATCTAATTTTGGCACAATTAATGTTCTTGAGAGTGAGCTCATCTCAACCATTGTCATTCTATCATCAATGTAACACCTATTGGAATCTCGATTTATTTTGGATCACCCAAAAGTGATCATTGATTGGACCTTAAAAATTATAAAAATTATGCCTATTGCAATGTTTGTTTGATCATTATCATATGCCATATTTATTGATTAATTTACCATGATCTTGCTTGAAATACATGATTGATGTTGATCGTAATGTTAATGTGCTTATGTAATGGGAATAATGTGATCTTAATTAAATATTCATATGATTTGAATGATTTTGGTTTTGATTAAATGTATGATTGGTTTGATTGGATCCATGGACCCATTTGTTTGAAAAAGGTCCCGGGCACACCCCACCCTGTTTTGCACACACCACATGCACGTTTACTGTTTTACTCACTTACACGTCCCATTTAGCCAACGTGGCACTAGTGCGTGGCCCGGTCTTTTCGGAGATGCGATGTCATTCATGAAATCCACAACTCTAGTCACGTACCTTAGGGTATATCAAACTGGGGGCATCAATACCATCTGATCAGGTGATTCTGAGAAGTATGTTGATGCACCCAGGCTGGGGCAACCTGAGCCTTTGTCCTATTGTAAGCCACACAGTCACATGTCCCGATTGCCAACGTAGTACTAGTACGTGGTCGGTCCCCTCGTGGGATGCCAAACCATTTATGAAAGCTACAACTCTTGACTCGTACCCGTAGGTATAAAAGGTAATCTAAGTATATCAATTGCACTTCTTGGTCAAAATCGGTGCCTAAGCAAGATCTTGCCCCGCTGTACCCTACTGTACGAGGGGGATAGACTACGTCTATTCTAGACGAGAGGTATTTAAGTGGGCCCTTACTCAGCATTGTGCGCCACCTCTCAACTGGAGATCAAACTGGCTATTTTTGGCTTCAGAGAAGTGAATTGAGGTTTTAGATTATCACCTATACGATATATCAAACTAAGTCCCCACGTATCGAAAGGTATATAGGTGTGCTTGAGCAAGGGTGGCCAGATAAAAATGCATTGCACGTAGTAAGCTTAGAGTCTAGAAACCTTCCCAGTAGGTCACGACTCGAACTTATAGTGGGTGTTCCTGGGTTGTTCATTGAATGGAATCTTATGAGACTTTGTAATTGATATGAATGTTTGTGAATGATGAGATCAGAATGCATGTGAATGATGAAATGGATGTATGTGAATGATGAGATCAGAGTGTATGATTGTCCTCAAGGATAAAAAATGTTATTTTTGAAAATCAAAATGGGTGCACCGACCCAATAAAAAATTCATCTCTTGCAAATGACCCAGTCCAACTCGATCCAACAATCCTGATGGACCGGGCCATTTAAATCGAAATAGAAATCAAATTTTCAAAGAAGAAAAATAGTTTACAAAGGGAAAGTATTTTCCAGAAAAAATATTTTCCAAAAGAAGTGTTTTCCAAAAAAAGTGTTATTCTCTAAAAAATATTTTCTAAGAAAAAACGTTTTCCAAAAAATATTTTCCAAGAGAAGATACTTTCCAAATAAAAAACTATTTTTCAGAGAAAAAAATATTTTTCAGAAGAAAATGTTTTCCAAAAGAAAAGAAAAAGAAGGAAAAATAATTTGCAAAAGATCTATTTTTGCATGAAAAGTTTTTATGGACCTTGGAAAACTACCAAAAAAATGTTGTAAAAAAAATAATCAGATTTGTGAAATAAAAACATTATTTTCCAATATTTTTCAAGAGTGCAACATAATTATTTTTCTTCTGAATAATCATTGAATGGACGAATTTTTTAATGGATTGGTGCACAAAAGTCAATAAAATCTCAGGGTTCATTTAAAATGTTATCAAGGGGGTGACACTGAAATTGGTTAAATTCACCTTCAAAGAGGTTTAAAGGTTATCATTGTATCTAAGCTCAATCGTCTATCGTCTAGCTAGGGTTGTAAATCCGGTCAGTTAGAGTAAACGTCAATATCAAATCAACAATCAGAAATAACCTCAAAATTTCTCAACATCGTCCAGTTGTTCTTTGAAGATCATAGTGCTTCAATCCTACCGGTTATAAGCAATATCTCAGTCCTCAGTCCTAATCAAACTCGTGTGGGTACTTGTCTTGAGTTTTCATGAGTCATTTGGGTTAACCTGAGTCCTTTTTTCCAGCAAGGTCATGTCTTCTTTTAATTGAGTCTACTCTTTCCTATTGAGTCAAGTTAGTTCATCGAGTCTATAGAGGTGTCTGTTGCCCCATCTGAAATTGATCGGATAAAAGAAAATTTTGAATACCTCGAGCGCATTAACGAATTAACTAATAATTTGATAGATTTCGTTTTTGAACAAGAAGATAAGAGTCAGGCTCAACCTTTAATCGAGAAAGGAAAGGTCTTTGACCTCGAAACAAAAAATAATTCCTAAAGAGATTCAAATAGAAACCATCTTATCCCTAAAGGAACACGAGGGGATAATGAATTGACTCAGAAATTTCAAAAGACTTGTTCGTGTGATCATATGAGGGTATGCTAGGTACAAGCTTGGGTGTTGTTCAACATGGAATGGATACTCGTCTATATCAATGGAATCAAAGAAGATGTTATAAAAATGTATCAGTGCTATCATCACTACATCTTAAGTTTCAAATCATATATTATCAGTCGATATGGAGGTACCTTTTGAATTGATCTTTGATAATGGGTCGTACTTCAAAGCATAAATCATTACTCTGTGTTCAAAGTTGAAGATCCGGAATCACAAATCATCCTCCTACCGTCCTCAGATCAATGGAACGGTTGAAGCAGTTAGTAAGAGTATCAAGACAATCATCAGGAAAATGATTTAATAACATCGAGATTGGTCAGAAAAATTATCATTCACACTGTGGACATATCGAACTCTAATTCGATCCTCTACTGGAGCTACTCCTTACTCCTTAGTGTATGGCATGAAAGCAGTCTTGCTAGTTGAAATGGAAATTTCGTCTCTCAGGGTCTTGTTGAAAAATCATTTGTTAGAAACAGATTGGGTTTGTCAACAGTATGAAGAAATAAACTTGATCGAAGAAAATGAGTTAAAGCCCTATATCACATGCAAGCTTATCAAAGAAGAGTTGCCCGTGCATTTGACAAGAAGGTCAAAGCTCATCATTTACAAGTTAAAGATTTAACTATCAGACTTCAAAGAAAATTGAACACTCCTCATCGACTATAGGAGAAAGTCTAAATTGGAGAAATTCATTCATTAAGGAAATATTGTCTGGAAAAGTCGTCAGACTTCAAGATCATGATGGAGGTGAACTACCAGAACCAACCAACTTTGACCAGATCAAGCGGTTCTACATTTAAGGAGGCCATCTTTGGCCGAATCAATCCTCATATTACCCAGTTACCCTGTTCAACATATCCTTTCTCAACCCTTTGTAGCCTTTTCAAAAAAAATGAATGATGCCTTTTTTCTTTTTCAGTCCGATCACCTAACCTAGGGGAGGGAAGCTCCGAACTACGTTTTGGTCTGATCCCAAAAATTTGGGGTACGTAGGCAACCTGAGAAGTTACTTCAGGCCTGACCACACCAAAATAAAAAAATAGATTCCCCGATGAAGAAAAAATCTAAAAAGAAAAAAATTCAAAAGAATGGGAAAGAAAATTCAAGAAAAAGTTTAAATGAAATGCCACACAAGGGGCATTTGGGTTTTTGAGCCTCAAAATCCCTTTCATTTTATGCCTAGTCCCAAGCCTACCTATAAAAGTCCTCCTAAGTACCGTGTGAAAAAGTTAAGGAGGGTAGTAGAACATGATCAGACAGTAATTCTAGAAGGTCAGAGGAAAAGAAAAAGATAAAAAAAAAAAAAGAATGATGAAGCCTGCTAAGTTGAAAACCCGAAAAGGGCGATTTAGGCAAAAATTAAGGCAAGCTCGCAAAGTTGAAAATCTGAAAGGACAACTTTGGCAACAATCAGAGCCAAGAAAAAAAAAAAAGCTCGCTAGATTGAAAACCTGAAAAGGTGATCTAGGCAAAAGTTAGAGCAAGCTCGCTAGATTGAAAACCTGAAAAGGCTATCTAGGTAAAAGTTAGAGCAAGCTTGATAGATTGAAAACCTGGAAAGGCGATCTAGGCAAAAGTTTAAAAAAAAAAAAAAAAAAAAATCCCGAGCTGAGAGCAGTTCGAGCTGAAATATCAAAAATCCGAATAATCAAGTTCAATACTCAGCTTAAACCAGGCATAAATTCAGAAGTCACAAGTATCTTGTCTACGATCGATATGAAAATTCTTACTTCCCCAAGTGAACCAATGGAGAAAATGGTGAATTCTATGATGAGTCTCAAAAGGAAATATTTTGTTCTCTTGAGCCTGACTCAAAATCTTTAATAAAATCAAAATTAAAAGTTGGATCTTTATTGCGCTTGTGGTAATCAAATATTTGAAACCTTCATACAAGGGGCATTTTTTCTTTTTCCTCTAGATATGTAATTTCCCCCCTTTATACTAGGGGCATTTTTTAATGATGTGTTCAATTATTTTCAATGCCATGTTTATTGTCAAACTAGAGACATTTTGTTTTTGAGCAATGTTAATCCTAAAATGAGAACTCCAAACCTAAGGTTACCCTCTTGATAGCAGTTTTTCAAAAAATTCTTAAGGTTCAAACTCAGGTTTTAAATTTACAAAACTTTTTTGATAAAACCTTGAGGTTCAAACAAATGCATTCTGAATCTCACATAGGAGATAGGATATCCATTCTGTCCCAAATCTATTCATACCCAGATTCAACCACTCTTCTCCAGACTCATTTTCAATCGTTTCTCTCCCAGATTTATTTCTTTGTTCTCAGTTTTACTCAGTCAGTCTCTCTACCAAGGGTTATCTTGGATTTTGCTCAGATGCCGCCAAGGGTTATCTTGGATTGTGCTCAGTTGCCGCCAAGGGTTATCTTGGATTGTGCTCAATTTCCGCCAAGGGTTATCTTGGATTTTGCTCAGATGCTGCCAAGGGTTATCTTGGATTATGCTCAGATGCTGCCAAGGGTTTTCTTGGAATTATGCTCAGATGCCGCCGAGGGTGAGGGTTTTCTTGGAACTATGCTCAGATGCCGCCGAGGGTTTTCTCGGAACTATGCTCAGATGCCGCCAAGGGTTTTCTTGGAACTATGCTCAGATGCCGCCAAGGGTTTTCTTGGAATTATGCTCAGATGCCGCCGAGGGTTTTCTCGGAATTATGCTCAGATACCGCCAAGGGTTTTCTTGGAATTATGCTCAGATGCCGTCGAGGGTTTTCTCGGAATTATGCTCAGATGCCGCCAAGGGTTTTCTTGGAATTATGCTCAGTTGCCGCCGAGGGCTTTCTCAGAATTATGCTCAGATGTCGCTGAGGGCTTTCTTGGAACTATGCTCAGATGCCGCCGAGGGTTTTCTCGGAACTATGCTCAGATGCCGCCAAGGGTTATCTTGGATTTTGCTCAGTTGCCGCCAAGGGTTAACTTGGATTTTGCTCAGCTTCCGCCAAGGGCCAAGGGCTTTCTCCGAATTATGCTCAGATACCGCCAAGGGTTTTCTTGGAATTATGCTCAGATGCCGCCGAGGGTTTTCTCGGAATTATGCTCAGATGCCGCCAAGGGTTTTCTTGGAATTATGCTCAGTTGCCGCCGAGGACTTTCTCAGAATTATGCTCAGATGTCGCCGAGGGCTTTCTCGGAATTATGCTCAGATGCCACCGAGGGCTTTCTCGGAACTATGTTCAGATGCCGCCGAGGGTTTGCTCGAACTATGCTCAGCCAGATGTCATCGAGGGTTTGCTCAGATTATGCTCAGCTAGTTGCCACCGAGGGCTTTCTCGGATTATGCTTAGTCAGATATCGCCGAGGATTTTCTCAGATTATACTTAGATAGTTCATTACTCTTTCACCCCGAGTATGTAGAGTAGAACTCCAGGAAATTAGTCCATTACTCTTTCACCCCGAGTAGGTAGAGTAGGACTCCTAGAAAAAGTAGTTCATTACTCTTTCACCCCGAGTAGGTAGAGTAGAACTCCCAGAAAAAATAGTTCATTACTTTTTCACCCCGAGTAGGTAGAGTAGAACTCCCGAAAATAGTTCATTACTCTTTCACCCCGAGTAGGTAGAGTAGAACTCCCGAAAATAGTTCATTACTCTTTCACCCCGAGTATGTAGAGTAAAACTCCCAAAAAAAATAGTTCATTACTCTTTCACCCCGAGTAGGTAGAGTAGAACTCCCGAAAAAGAAGTCATTACTCTTTCACCCCGAGTAGGTAGAGTAGGATTCCTAGAAAAAATAGTTCATTACTCTTTCACCCCGAGTAGGTAGAGTAAAACTTTTAAAAAAAAATTGTTTATTACTCTTTCACCCAGGGTAGGTAAAGTAAGACATTCAATTTTTTTATGCTCAATTTATGCTCAGTTTAAATTTACTTCATTTTGACTCATTTCCAACTCAAACTCTTTGAAATCTATCTCAGATTTTGAGCCCACACACTTGCACAGTTGTTATATCAGTCAAGGAGAATTTTTTAATTCAAGGATCTGACACTGCCAGTGAGAGCTCGCGCTCAAGGACCTGACATTTTTTCTAATTCAGGGAGAGTTTCATGCTCAATGATCCAAATACCCCGACGAATTGTTAAATCAGGCTGCAAAATGAACTGTCACTAGCTTTGGCATTCGGATATCGCACTAATCTACCAAGATAGATTTGCTATCTAGTTTGCTTCAACCCTCTGCCAAAGAGGGGCATCTGTAGACACCCCATTTTTGCATCCGCCTGATTAATCAAGTCGTCAACCCGATCGCAAAGGTTCCCAATGATGGATGTCTATTCCAATGCTTTATTTTGTT
Source organism: Akebia trifoliata (assembly GCF_017979445.1). NCBI lineage: Eukaryota > Viridiplantae > Streptophyta > Magnoliopsida > Ranunculales > Lardizabalaceae > Akebia > Akebia trifoliata. The sequence goes on from NC_141388.1 coordinate 18,954,340, forward strand.
ACCAGATATGTTTCAGAAATCCGGATGAGGTATCTCGATTTGACAAAACTTAGAAACCACACTACGCTAGGAAAATACGACCCCAGAAACATAGAAATCATCATCTTGCAAACCAAAAAGAAGCTTCACGATAAAAATCACTAAAAATGATTAAATTACCAAAATACCCCTAACCTCAAAACAACCTTAGAGCCTACATTACGCTTAGGAAAATCCGTTCAAACACATAAAACAACAAATCGAAACCAAGTAAACCACTTCGCCAATTTTCACAAAATTTGACAAAATTACGAAAATACCCCTCATAAAGTTCACGATCATTTCATACAAAAAACTTCATAAATGACAAAAACCAACATTCCCATTGAATTCCTTACGAAAAACTGATTCCAAAACATCCTGGAACATTGAAAAACGACTTAAAACGTAAAAAATCCTCTCCGAGGGCAAAACGGTAATTTCATAATTTTCATAATTAAAAAATTCGAAATTAATAAATAAAACATTAAATAATTAAAGTGAAACATTAATGAAATTAATTTAAAAAGTTGAACCTAAAAAATCGATTAATTGGACTCTCAGGCAAAATTGTTGAGGGTTCGTGGGATATTTCTTTAAGGACCCCTCCATTTGGGGGTCCAAAGAATTAAAGATATAATAGAAGGGGGTTCTCCAAAAATTAAAAGTAAATCAAGCAAGACTGAAATCAAGGTATTAAAGTCAATCAAGTGAGACTGAAGTCAAAATTAAAGTCAATCAAGCAAGACTGAAGTCAAGATACTAATCGAGTCAATCTCATAAGACCAAGGTCAAAACTCTAAATCAAAACCCTAATCTAAATTAATCAAGTCAATCTCATAAGACTAAGGTCAAAACCCTAAATCCAAACCCTAATCTAAAACTAATCAAGTCAATCTCATAAGACTAAAGTCAAAACCCTAAAACCCTAAAGACTAAGTCAAAACCCTAATTGAAACCCTAAAAGAAACCCTAATCAAACCCTAATGCTTCTAAAAACTTTATAAATAGGAGCCTCCACACCCTATTTTCGTATCAAATCATAAACCCTAAGAGAAGTAGGTCTAGAAGCTCCCCTAGCCCCCCATAAACCCTAGTTTTGGAGCCCCAACTCCTTAGCTAACATCCCTCCTTCAATTTTAGTCTAGAAAACACCCAAAAGCCTTCTAAAAACACCCCCAAATCCTCAACGAACTTGAAGAGTTTAGATTCAAAAACAAGGAGATACCTTGCCTCGGAGATCCGAAGTCAAATCCGGAAACAGAACGAAGCAAGGGAGCACGGTACAAGGAGCTCTTTTGTCAGATCTGAGGGAACCAAGTCCTTGCCATCGGAAAGGTAAATTTTTATTTTTATTTATTTTTTATCTAGGTTTTAGCAATGTAATTTACTTGGGAATTTAGTAGAGACCGGCTTTGGCCGGGCGGGGTTGGTGCCTAACACCTTCCAATCCCGTAACATGATCCCCGAATTCAGTTTTTTTTTGGTTTTAGATTAGTTTTTATCCGTTTAGAGTCATTGATCGGTTCCTAGACCGTAATAACTAGGTGGCGACTCCCAAACCTCAAGGGTCAAAAGCGGATCCGCGCACCCCGCGGATCGAGGGCGCTTTCAGCAGGTTATCAGATTCGAGAAACGAAATATCATTTGTAAATATGGACTACCTAGCGCCATTGTGTCAAATAACGCCCTCAACATGAAGAACAAAGACATAAATAAGCTTTATGAAGATTTTCATATAAAGCACCGTAAATTAGTGACTTATAAATCGAAGATGAATGGAGCTGTAGAAGCAGTTAATAAGAATATCAAGTGGATCATTTAAAAAGATGGAAATAACTTACAAAGATTGGCATGAAATGTTACCCTTCGCTCTCTATGCTTACAGTACCTTGATCAAAACTTCTATTGGTGCAACACCATTATCACTCGTCTATGGGATAGAAGCAATCCTTCTAGTTGAGGTAGAAATTCCTTCTCTCAGAGTTCTTATAGAAGTAGAGTTGGAATAAGCTGAATGGATTAGAACATGGTATGACTAGTTGAACCTAATTAAGGAGAAGAAACTTGTTGCAATATATCACAGACAACTGTATGAGAAGAGATTTCATGAGCTTTCAACAAGAAGGTTAGACCGAGATATTTTCAGCCAAGTGATTTAATTCTAAAAACGATCCTCTCGATTCAAGAAGATCCAAGATCCAAGAGGCAAGTTTTAACTGAACTATGAAGGTCCCTTCATAGTCAAGAAGGTGATGTATAGAGGTGTGCTAATCTTCGCAAAGATGGATGGCTAAGTATTTTCGGAGCCACTAAATGCTGACATAGTTAAGAAATATTACGCCTAAGATCCAATACTTGAAAACAAGATAGGTCATTTTTTATTTCTCCTTTTACTAAAAATTTGCTTAGTCAAACCCCTTTGAGCCTGATATTTTCTTTGACCACCCAAAACTAGGGCAAGCCAATAAATATACTGGGGCAAGCTGGAGAATACACTGGAGAAATTTAGGAGAAGAGCTAGGTATTTTCAATAATAAGAAAAACGAGAGAAAAAGAAAAGAGAAAAAAATCAAAATAAAAGAAAGTAAAAGAAAACTTTACGATAACTCTTGGCCCACATGAGGATAACTGTGAACGACTAAAAAAATTCAAAAAAAAAGTTTTCAATCTTGGGCTCAACTCGCATCTTGAAGGCTAAGAGAAAGTCGAGAGGATAACATCATTAAGAGTTCTAATAAAAAGGGTAGTGTAGGAAATAATAAGGACACCCCCAATTCATACCTAATACATTTATCTTATTTTTAACCTTTGTTACCCTTTCTTCCTTCAACTTAACCATAGTTTACATTAGAACCCAACAAAAGTCCTCTTCGATCAGGTAAAGGATCAAAGGTAAGATCTTAAAGTCAACTGGTTGGTGATGACGAAATTATTACAATATTTGGCAAAAACAAAAAAAAGTAGATAGGAGCAATAAGAACACATTCATCTTGTGTCTACATCTCGGACCCAAGTTACAAGAGTCGCTGGAAGATGCGAGAAGAGAAATCAGATCGATTATTCGAAAGCAGATGCAACTACTAAAACAAAAACAAGATTGAACCATTAAAAGAGTAGTTGCAAAGTAGAGTCTTTAATCTACTAGCTCAACTTGAATCACCAGACCACTAGAGTCATTGGGAATTCGTATGGGCTCAATTTATTTTATCTATTTTTATTTTATAATACGAATAAATGTAGCACAATGTGAAGGGGCACAGTGAAAACCTGAAAGGGCGTTGTGAGTAAAAATATCAATTATGGCAAGATCAAAATTATTGACATGATGAAAATCCCAAAAAAGGGCATTGATGTGCAAAAATGGTAGAAAATCAGGCTTGGTGAAAACCTTAACAGATACTAAAGGTAATATTGGTAAGAAAAAAAAAATCAAAAAATCAAAAAATCAAAAAACTTAAAAAAACAAAAAAATTGAAAAGTCACCAATAATTTTTTCAAATACTGTCAACCATTCCAATCACACCTCTTTGTATAAACCCTTCACCTAACCTCTCTCAAATTCTTAAAAACAAACCTTGTTGACTTTGGGGATGAGTTTAAAGGATTTAGGAGAAGCTGAGAATGGGTCCACATAATCTGTTTGATCCTTTAACCTCGATAACTACAAAATATTCAAGATTGACATATTCGTGTCCTAACCTTGCTCGACTCGAATAAATTTACAAACCAAAAATAATTTACTTCTTTTCTTTTAACTTTATTCTACAAATTTAAAAATTCAAAAAAAAAATCTTAAAATCATCAAAAACTATATTTTTGGCATATGAGGAAAACTCTAGAATTTGTATCAAAACAAAAGGTAGATATATATGAGGCCAATAATATTAAAAAATTATTTTTCCATTCATTGCATAATTTTACATCATTTTGTTCAAATGTACAGAAAATAAAGATGTAGGAAATACAAGAAAATAACGTCTAATTACATAAAACATAAGATGCGTCTAGGCAAAATTCTAAGTTGTGGACTTGAGCCACCAAATCAACAATCGTTATGTCTACTTCGAAAAGATCTCAGCTCATTAGATATGATGCCATGCCGTCAGCGTGAGTACTGGAGCTTGGTCTCATCCCGATATCATTAATCTAAGCTTGGTAGCTTTCAGTATCACTATGTCACAAAGTCTCGCTATCTCTCAAAGCGACACTTAAGTGATGAATCTCAGATTGTACCCAAATATGTTTAGCACGATGGTGATCTACTCAAAGTTCTTCAATCTGACCATGGTACTCGTGGATACAAGAAACACGTAATCCAAGGTGGGGATCAAGAACAACAAGAGAACGACCACCCATCAAATCTCTGAGCCAGAACTGGTACTGAACAAAATCATGGGAAGTAAAGATAGAAGCATAGAGAATTTCCATATTCTGCCAAAGCCTACAAAACCGATCTTGCAAATGGGTATCTGAAGAGTCAAAATCTCTAATCATGTCACTAAAGTCCTTAGGGAAATGGATTCTCTGAATGTAAGTATACTGACGGAGGACTTGGAGCAAGAAATAGCGAGTAGACTTCGACAAACCAATTAAGACTAATAAGCGACATTTACTAAAATATAGAGAGGGCTGAGTAGAATATTGGAAGGGGCCTACTCATCTAATCATCTAAGCATACCAATTCTCATTCCCAACCATGAAAAGTTGATACTCTCTCATTAACATAAAAGGAAACTAAATTTATGTTATAAGATAAATGACGCTCAATTGTTTCTACAGAGAATATATGATTGAAAAATCAAAGCTACATTAGAATAGGGAAGTAATCAAATAATAATTGAATAAAGTTTAAACCAAAAATCCATAAAAAGTTAGAAATTTACAAAAAATATCTTGGAAAAAAAATATAAAATAATTGTGTTTTTGTTTTACGTGCAAAGGGGTGTATACCCCGAGAAAAAACAACATCTCTCAAAGGTCGATAGAACTCAGCTAAAATCATCGAAACTAGCCAACTACCTTTACGAACTTGAGTGATTATGCTTATGAAGGAGGGATCCACTAGGTTATCTTCCCTAGGGAATAAGATTTGATTCACAACCATTATAGATAGGACATTAAATCAAATATCTGGTTTAGCAACCAAAAATGTGTTGTCAAAGATAAAAGGTTTTAATAATCGAACCAAAGTAAAATCCCCATCTAGTTTCTTTAGCTTAAGGCGATGAATTCTATGAAATTGAACTTTTCATTTTTATAGTTAGGGAGTAAAAATGAAAGACTACCTTATTAGATAAGTATAACCCGAGGATCCTCTCGAATTCCTCAATAGTTAGTGTAAGCTCATACTCTCTGAATCAAAACGTATTAGAATCTGGAATCCAACCCTCGATCATAACTTTAATCAAATCCCACTTCATCCCTACCTCATACAAAGATAGAACAAACCCTAGCTTGTTTTCACCAATTCATCTCATTTTTTAATCCGTAAACATAGATTGAATCCATCGAGTTGTACGATTTTCCTTGATAGAATATTGATTCAGGTTGAGAAAAGTAGGACCCGAGGCATTAGATCCTTCTCTGATTTTATTATCACTTGTTCTTGAATAGTTTGTAGGCTCCATTTTTTATCTAAGGCAAGAGAATCGCAAGTTTTTTAGCAAAATTGTGAACTTTATGAATAAAAGATCAATTTTCGAGTTTTAAAACCATAAAAAATTCTAGTATGTACCTTACCTATGGACTCGGGAATATTTTGCCTAGAAAAAGGTGACCCACGGCCAGGGAAAAATTTACCCAGTTTTTAAGTAAACTAATACCAACACAAAATTTTGGCCTAGCCAAGGGTAACCCATAGCCAGAACAAAATTTTGAACTAGCCAAGGGTGACTCATGACCAGAAATTTTTTTTGGCCTAGAAAAGGATAACCCACGGCCAGAACAAAAGTTTGAATTAGCCAAGGGTGACCTACGACTAGAATAAAATTTCATTCAAAAGTTTTTACTATTTTTAAATGAATTTTCTTATAAAATCTCAGGGAATTCCCTCCTTTGCATTTTAGACCTAACCTGTCAATTTTGCAAAAAATAGACATTCATTGATGCATACATGTAAAAGGCAAGACAGGTGAAAATTGACGAATTCAAGTAAAAATGAATAAATGTTTTACAAGCACACACAAGTTTATGAGGTACACAATAGTTTTATTACAAGATGACTAATATAAAAACACTTATGCTAGCTAGAAGAAGCTTTAGGTACCACGACAAAACTTTTTAGGACATAATTGTTCTAATTGAGTTATATCCAATGCTACCTCAGGCTCTGGCTCATGATCTTCCTCAATCTTCTGCCTAGCCTCTAAATCTGACTTTAGTGGATACTTAGACTAACTCTCCTTAGAGAAGTAGTTGGTTTAAGACTCAAAAGGTCTCTCAAACTAATAGTCTATGAACCTGACGTGGCTGGTTTTCACTATTTCCCAAATAGCGTTGTTTGCAGCCTGATAGTACCCATGAGGACCAAAATCACTTGTCTGATGTGGCTCAGTGGGTAGCATTGGGTAATAAGGTGTCTAGTAAGCACTAGCCATAGTGTAAGGAACATTGCTCCCAGAAGCTCCCTGATGAGACCAAAACAAAAAAAATATACATGTTAATAAGCATAGTCATTTTGTTATATTCGGTTGAATAAATAATTACTAACTAAAATATTTTTTTTTCTACTAAACCATAATGACTCAGGTGGCCTCTAATAGGAAGAATCGACACCTTCTTGTACGTGCTGATGAGCTTATAAAAGATAGTAGGATGATGAAATTAGAGTTTTTGAAATGAGGGAAAATATTACAAGTACGTACCAGCTCATGCTGGAGTTGTTCAATGTAAGTAGCCTGTCTAGTCATCTCAAAATTCCTCCTCTCCTCTCGATATCTAGCCAACTCAACACTCTATGTGCAAATAGAACAAAAAAAAATGAGAAGTGAGAAAATAATATTGACAACTAGAAAAAAAAAATGGTAAGGAAAGATACATAGGCCTCATGTTGGCAAACATAAACGCCTCTGAATTCCTGGACCCCCTCGACTACCTCAACTGGAGGAAATAAACACCCAATGTATACCTCTTAGAACCATTCATCGTAATTCCTAGGAAAAATCAATCACTCCCCAAAAATACTCTTCAAACTAGCAAGCATACCACCCTCGATGGATCTGAAACTCAAGATAGGTGGATGTTTATGAGAAATACGAGCTTCACCATGGCATTAAAATGAGAGTTTTACTCCAAGGTAGAGTACATAGGAAAGCTTGCTAATTTAACATGGGAAGACCATCCTCTGAAAGTCGAGAAAGTGAGCTACATCAAAGTTTGGATGAGCAGAGACAGAATGTGATAACTTGAGAACTTGAGGATTGATATCGGAAAAGAAGAAATAAGTTTCTAAGGCAAACAAAAAAAATGAATAAGAGTGACGAAGGACAAAAAAATAAGACAATACTCACATTTCAGTGGAAGCATCGATCTAAGTGAGCCCTAGTAGACAAATCCCTATTCTTTTGCATTTTTTGGGATGGATAGTCAATTTTAGACCCATGGGGGTAGTCAGCTCCCTTGGAGAGCACACGGGGACAATAGAAATGAAAGTAGCGATACGATAATAATTGTAAGAGAGGAAATGAATGTGATGCACAAGAAAAGAAAATACAAAATCAAAGAAAAATCAGGAAGTACCTCAATAAAAGATGAGAAGAAACGATGGGATATCCCATTACTAGGTCATCCTACAACACTTGAAACCACTCGATCCATTTCACCCATGATGGTCCCAAATATCATGTTTTCCCAATCATATTCATTAATATGATCTATGTCTCATAAAGTCAAAAGGAAAATGACACCGATTGAAACCCGGTCCTTAGAGAAGAAGCAAGCATCCAACATGATAATCATATAAACATGACGATAAGATGAGGGTGATCGGATTGAATTCGCAAGTAAATGGCATTCTTAAAATACATATCTTTCAGCTAGGTAATGCTCAATCTTCTTTCCTTCAGCTACTCACAAGTGGGAATAGCTTAAAGATCGAGAAGTCTTAATATTTCCTCATCGTCAATCCTCATGAGAGGTATAGGTAGTCCTCCTAGTGTAATTTCGGTATCACCTGCAAAATTAGATGGTCAAATTCCAAGCTCTACATCAGGAAAATGGAAAGTGTGAATTTGAGGAAACCACTTCTCTATAAGTTCAATGATTAGAGTTCAATCAACCAGGTAGTGGGGAATCTCAAAGAAAGTATTGTAACCCATCAACCCCATTTGTGCCTTAAGTACATCAAAAGAAGTAGCATAAATGATGTAGAAAGTATACCAACTACCCCTAATTGTCCACCAAGTAGAGGTACTATAATGCCAACCCTCGTGCAAGTAGATATATGACGACGGAGATCAAATAGTAGAGGAGTATTATGTATTTGAGCAGCAATCTCAAGGAGAATGATCACCCTCAACCCCATAACATCATCAATCTCAACCACCACCACCTTAGGCTTTACTACTATTAGAGGAGGATCGTGCATTGCTTTGTACTCCTCTTCACTATCTGAGGGTACTTGAGGCCTTACCTCATCTAAACTGCTTGAAGAACTATCCTTAGGAGGAGTAATCTTCTTGTTTTTACTCTTAGCAGAAGACTCTTTCCTCAAAGCTTTGAAAATATTAAATTGGTCCATCTGAGAAGAAAAAAAAGCATGATAAATGTCAAAAGCCAACCGAGAGTCATTCCCAAAAATCACAAAAATTGAAAAAATATCAAAACATAAAAAATGCCATGTCTTAGCAAATTAAAACCCCAAGCCATTTGCCTCAAACCCATGTTCACCTCATTGAAGCATTTTGCAAAACACGTAGCGTGCTCGACATGAATTAATCGTTCGAAGTTAGTAAAAAGCCCTCCTAAACCATCCAAACCCCTACCTAAGCCTATCCAATACCTTACATATCCTCAAACCTCATCATTTCTTCAATCAATTTCATTGAGCCATTTCATCGAATAGGTGGAGTAACAAAATGAAATAGCCTCTCTCAAGCCATTAAATCATTTTCCAACCCATCCTAATTCATTTACCCATCTCTAATATACTCCATACACCCATAAACTCCCTAAATTCAACTCAATTTCAATAAAATTCAACCCAATCCATAATCCAACTTACTTATAATCCAACCTGAAAGAACCTAATCTCTATACCAATCGATTCAATCAAATCTCCAATCTCATGAATTTAAGGACTTACATGACAAATTGAAGAAATTTAGAGATTACCATGTACATTATAAGGGAATTTGAGGTTCAAAGATGAAGGATCGGATCAACTTGATCATGATTGATTGCGAATCTTAAAATTGTCGTGAATCGGATGTAGCAAAAAAAATTGGATCGATGCGATTCACCACAAGTCGAATTCACACTGTAGGTCAAGTTTGGAAGCAAAAATCCAAAAATCTGTTGGTCGAAGTCCAAACAAGCCAATGAGCAAATGAGGTTTGGTTGTGGAGAAAATGAACAAAATAGAAGTGAAATTCAATTTTTAAATTTGGAAAACTTTTGGTATGGGATGACCCACGACCAATAATAATAATAATAATAATAAAATAAAATAATCATAAAAAGAAAAAAAATTCTAAAAAAAATGAAAAGTCAAAAAAAGGTTATAAGAAGCAAAAACTCAAGCATAAAGAAAAATAAAAGGTTTTTTTTGTTTAATACAAGGACACACAACTCAGGAAAAATAAAAAATATAACGAAAAACTATTTCGAAATATAGAGATGACAAAATAACAACATAATCAAAAGAGATGAAGTTCTAAAGAATTGAGCATTATCTTGCTTACTAAAGGTGTGGCATAGTGATAAGAACTTGAAATCCCCAAGAGACATGTGTTCAAACCCAAGCTCACCAAAGGTATGGTATAGTTGTAAGAGCTTGAGGTCCCCAAGGGATGTGTGTTCAAACCCAAGTTTACCAAAGGTGGGATGTAGTGGTAAGAGCTTGAAATCCTCAAGGGATATGCGTTCAAACCCATGCTTACCAAAGGTATGGCGTAGTCATAAGAGTTGGTGGTCCCCAATGGATGTGCGTTCAAACCCAAGCCCCCCAAAGGAGCTGCGTAGTGATAAGAGCTTGAGGTCCCCTAAAAGGCATGCATTCAAACCCAAGCCACCCCTTCAAGAGCAAGATTCAAGTAAAATTCTCTCCACTTTATTATCCATTTGTTGACATATAATCATCGAAAAATACCTAAGTTAAACGCAATCTTGAAAATTTCATCAACTATAAATTCAAAGTCAACTTTTATCGAAGTAAACACAGATTGAAATTCTTATTTTCAAATTATTTTTTTATCAACTAGTTTCAAGGGCCCAACATCCTGCCATGTAACTTATTTTTTTTTCAAAGTTTCGAGAGCCATATATTGAGCCAAAAAATTTAAAATTTTAGGTCCAATACTTATCAGACATAAAGCTTGTGAGGGTCGACATTTCATTTTAATATATTCAATTTGAGTTCCTTAAAGTGAGATGCGAACAATCAAGCAGGTTCGAGCTTGGCCAGACAAATTTGAGTCTACGTATTTGTGATTTGTTATATGCAACTCTCACAAAAAAATGTAACTTTAAACATCCTATTTGTGCCTATGCCGAGCTTGAGAGCACCAAAAACTTTTCGAAAATGGGGCTTCACTCAAAGAAATTTTTAAGAGGGTTCAAAATCCTATTTTCAAGCAACTACAATGCGTGAAGGCCATTTAAAAAAACATTATTGATTTAAGCATGGCTGTACCTAACCCTTGGCCAAACTTAAATTTAAGTCTGGTCGTACCTCACCTTTGGCCAAACTTAAATTTAAGCCTGGTCGTACCTCAACCTTGGCCAGGAGCAATTTTTTTACTTGGTCCAAGGGTGATCCATGACCAGGCATAAATTTTGTTCAGGCCTTAATTTATCCAAGTCCAATTCTATTACAAACTCAAGTGTATTCAAATTTGGTTAAGGATAATTAACCTTTAATCCACTCCTAAATGAATTTTCACCAAAGAAAGTCATTCCATTTTACTCTTTTACCCATCCTTTAATTTTTCAATAAACTCACTATTATGATCTTTTTGTAATTTTCATATTCTTTCAACGAAGACCCTTGGTCAAATTAGTCCCTATATGAATGTAATTATTACCTAAGGAAGAGTACCCTTATGTCCCCAAGTTTATCCTCAATCTTAGAAGGGTCAATGTAATTAGATCAAGTTCAAGAGGTTTTGACAACTTTGTTTAACCCAGAAAATTTCCTAGAACTTATGAGTAAATAAATTCTTAATCCTAGGTTGTTAGAGGACTAGTTAGGTAAGATGACCTTAATGTCAAAAATTCAAGTTCACATTTACATGCCATCTAGCCTACTTCTTTAGAATTTTACCTAAAGTAATTGACCTAAGACTCTTTTACCCTCCTCAAAGAATTTTTTAAAGACTATGACCTTTTACAATCCTATCCTCTTGATCATCATGATTGATGAGACCTATAGGTGAGTGAAAGACCTTCAAGTCCACTGAGAGGAGTGGTAATTTGAGTTTTTTAAAGAGTTTTATTGAAAATATTGGGAACACGATGATTTAAGACAAGTTTATCCCCAAGGGTCTCCCAAAATCGTATAAATAGGACCCCTATCCAACGTAAAGAGAGGAGTTCAAGTGATCCAAAATTCTATCTAAGTCTTTCCTCAAAGTCCTCTAGCCTATTCAAACTCTGTCAAAATCCTTTCTCAAATACCTAAGAAACACTTACAAAAAAGAAGAAGAATAAAGAAGAAGAAACATAAAAGACCAAGGTGGGGTGTGGTTTTAATTTTCTAATTTTTTCTTTGTAATCCCTTCAAAAATATCCCTCTTCTACCTAATCCCTTTTTTTACATTAAGGAAACTTATTTCATGTTTTCTTTGCTTGTAACAATGCAGATTTTTATTTACCTTAATGAAACTAGGAGGTAGAGAGTAAAACTTTCTAGAGGTAATTTTCTCTAATAAGTTCTCAATAAGCTCCTTAAGAGCATTAGATTAGGTTTTCCTTTCTTTCTTTATTTTCATGCAATTTAAATTTATAGTGTAGATGTTTTACCTTCTTTACTTCACTTGTACTTTAAGAGTTTTAGAATAATAGTCCTTCTTGTTTTACCTTCTTTGAAGGCAATAGAGTCAAAGAGTAAACCTTCATTGAAAGTAATCTTCTCTTGTAAGTCTATCATATGCATACATTTTGTACACACTCACTTCTAAAATGACTATAAGGAAAAGTGTAGGTCCCTAAGACCTATATTCAACCTTTAGAATCAACAAAAATAATCCAAAAATAGATAAAATCTTATGTATAAGGTCTCTAATCTTTTCATGGTGGTATTTAACTCATGGACACCTCTTAAAAGTTAAACTAACAAAAAGATGCTTCCAAGTGAGAATATAACCCTCAAAAAGAGCCTTGGGATCCAAGAAGGTGAAATTCATGTAGATTCCCACTAATATCCTAGGCTCATAAAAAATTTCAGTAAACAACATTTCTATTTTAATTTGCTTATTAGTTTAGTTTCTTAGTTTTCTAATACTAGACTGTAGTTATTTTGCCTTTTACTTTTCGCTCTGTAAGTTCCTTTACTTTCAAATCAAAAAAGAGTTTTCTAATCACACCATTTGCTTATCTATTGGTAATCATCTTAAGATGGGCGGGATAAGGTGCCTAACTCCTTTTTCCCTCAATCGAACCTCCTTATCTTAGATTTTTAGGTAGACCACTTCCCCTTATCTTTTGGATGTATGAGTTACTACAAACCAACATAACATAATTTTAAAAATCTTTTATAGTGTCTATTCACACTTTAATTGAATGGTGACGACTCCTAAATCTATATAGATGAGTTCAAACCTCCCAAAGGTTTCGAAGCTCGCACATCTATAGTTGTCTTTTTGTACTTACTAATTTCTTTTGATCAGATTATTCAATAATGAAAATAAAATTTTACAAAAGCGAAACGTAGACTTATAATAATAATTACAAACATCGTTATGTCATGTGGGATCTTGTGTTGCAAAGAGGCATAAGTTCCTCATCTGATCTTCCACACCATAATCTACATACTCTTCCCAACAAACAATATGATGATCAAATCATAATTCTATAATCTAATAGACTTTAAGCATCTCAAAAAAATTGATCTCGATTGTTCTTCATTTCAATCCTACTTTAAGATTTTTCATTTTTTCTTAGTCATATTGCATTGTTGCCATTATTCTCAATTATTTCATGCTTGCTTGTTTTCATATATCAGATTCAGTAACCATCCTTACATATTCTTGTGCTAGATAACAAGTTTGATTGATTGTATATGTTTGATGTATGTTTGAGCTAATTCAGAATTTCGTCCAACCCTGAGTGCAATCACCGGATCTTTGGTCGCATGGGCTGCTTTGTTAGTTTGGGTGCCGATTAGTGGATAAGACAAGTTTGGATTTGAACTTGTCTTTTTCGGAACTAGGGTTACGTAATTCGTTGCACAAGATGAGAATCATGAACCGGTTCATAGTGAACCAATTCATAGTACAAATCACACTAGATTCATGGAATATAATGAATCCAATGAATAGTGTTAATTTAATTTCCTTTTCACATAGCCCTCCATGTTTTGAAGTATTTGAGATAGCTAGCCAAGTTTTCAAACTGATTGCATGCCCCTTTGACCTTGGTCTTTATTAATAGACTAATGAAAAAACATCAAATGCCTTTATCTTCAATCTTAAATATATAAATATCTTTTTTACCCTACTCTTCTCTTCAACCTTTGAATGCCCTTATCTCTTTCTACCCCCATGAATCAGGTTCGTTCTAGAATGCCGATTTGCAAACCCAAATTCGAATCAAGGGAACCCACGAACTAGGTAACATAGTTCATAACCAATTAATTGGGAGACCGTGAACCCAAGTGTTTTTTGACCTTCCAAATTCCCTAAGACATCCATATTTGATCAGTGGAACGGATTATATTCATATTCAACTATTGTACATTGAGAAATACAAGCAATATTGAACATAAGGTAGAAAGAGTAAGTGTGATGACATTTTGGAGCGATAAGAGGTGGTGGCTCCATTGAGAGCAACTCACGTAGAAAACAAGAATGTGTCGCACATGGGCTTGTAACAATGCGTGTGACGCTGTTGCAAGCTTTTCTCTTGATTGGATTGTGACCTGGACATCGAGTCACCTAGATTAAACCCTAGAAAAACACGTGACCTTGATAAGTACGAACCCATCGATGGTTTCCTTTACTTTACAACTGGGTGCCTGTATATTATTGATCCTGTACAACGATCATTGATGATCCTTACTTTACAACTGGTGCCTACACCTTGACAAATACTAGCATTAGACGCGAAGTCCGAGTAGACTTAGACTTCAAATCTTTGTCGATGGCTTCTTAAACAGGTCTTATTCAAATCCTCGACATCCTGAATCTAGTCGATGATTATTATTTTTTAAATAAAAGTAAAAAAGTTAGACTTTTCTAATTGACTGGCTTATATATAGTTTTGTAAAATCAACTTTATTTCAATATTTTAAATTTTCTAGAGTCGTTTTGGATTGACCTCAATTCACACTTTGCGGACGTGGAGGTGTGCACACAATCACATAGGCTTTTCATCTTATGCAATCATATCTTGATGAAAAACATCTATGGTTCCATACACATCCCCGTGTCAGCAAAGTGCGAATTGAGATCAATCTTGAGGTCACTACAGTATTATTCATTTTTTAATATTAATATATTATTATGAGTGCAATAAATTACACTTAAACTAGGTTGGTATATGGCTTCTCCAATTAGGAGTTAGCCCCAACTGAAAAGTGATACTCCTTGACATCAATATTGAAATATTCGAACATACACTATTTGAAAAAGAAGGGGTGAATTCGACTCGACCCTTTTAAATACAATGTGAAAAAAAAATGGGTAAATTCGACGGACTTTGATGTTGAATTTACACTTTTTTTTATCTAGTGAGAATTATAATCACAAAGATTCTTCTGTTAAAAAATTGAAATTCGTAAAATTTTGTGCCAAACCCGATCCATAGTTGGAAGACTACACAATCTAGAGTTCAATAACATTTGATCTCTAGTCAAAAGACTATCTAGTCCCGAATTTGCAAGCACTCAATCTAAATTAGAAAATTACCAGTCTCTCATTAAAGATTTCTCAAATGGATTCGAAAGAAATCTTTTAAAAAATACCTCTTTCTAACTCTGGCTACACATATAAGATATTGCATTTTCCAATAAAGATAAGATACAATCAACAACTTCATGGCCAATCTATCAAAGAATGAGAGATGATTTGACTCGATCAATTTTATCATATTATGAATATTCTTTACCTTATACATGTTTTGATTTAATATTTCACCTACCATTCATTATAAATAGGAGTAAGGACATAGTAAAAAATAGGGTGGGTTGCTTATGAGAAAGTGGGAGATAATTTATCACATTAATCAGTGCTACTAAAATTGTATATGAAAGTATGAGGATGTGCTTTTGACTTTTGAAGAATTCCATAGGAACTTTATGTATTTTTTTTTCCCTACTCGTTTCTCAATGTGATCTAATGCATGTTGTTCCTCATTGCCTTTATTTATTTGATGTTATGTTTCTACGTTTCATCATGATTGTTGGGGTAAATTCTAGAGCATGGTTGACTACTTAGATTTTTATCTGATAAATATTTTTGACTTGACCTGTGTGTTCCAAAAAATAATGATCCCAACTTCTAATTAATATATTGGTCCTAGACCATATGACATCTGGATCATGTAAATATGTATTCATATATATATATATATATATATATATATATGTATGCTTATTAATCCAAACCGTTTAATCTTAATATTGTGGTATCAAACTCATCATATTCTTCTCAAATTTAAATTTATGTTCCTTAGGCAACCACACACATACCTAAAGCTAAATTTGCAGAGAAATAACTCGTTGTAGAAAGGAGTTATAAAAATGGGCGAGATTTAGTTAAAGAGAATTCGCCTTCAGCATCTCGAATTATCTTATCGAGAGATGAAATGAAGTTATCGTAATTCCTACGTCATAATGTCACAATGGGTTGCTCTTGCTTCCAACATTGTCTCCATTCCACACGGACAAACCACGTACCCACCTATTCACATGTGTGCCTCTTAATCATTACAACAAAACAATCTATCCATGCACATACCCTGCTCTCCCTTGTCTCTTGCCCTAGTTATACTGCCATTCTTTCTAGGTCATAGCATCTAAGATTTAGGGTTTAATCACAATATCTCTAATTTGTTTGTATAATGTTAAGGTTAATTTGGGGTTTAGCAATCAGATTACGACATTGAGATTATCGTTAGGATTTTCTGGTTTACTAGAGGTATCACTTATCATTTTTCACATTGATCTCAATTGGATTATTCTTCTATGTTATCTCGATATTGTTCATGAATGTTAGCAAACATTGAATTGGGATTTAATGAACTTATTTGATTTCTTCATTTTAGGTGTTGAGATCTTTTTTTTTTTTCTCCTGATTTACATATCTGAATTGGGCTTAAAAATCTTGCAGGACCAAAATGACTTGCTTGAGTCATCTTGGTATTATTTATGAACGAGATCAGAAATCAAGACTTAAATCCATTGGGTGGAATATTGTCATTATGGTTATAGTTTGTAGATTTTATCTTCCTTAATCTAAATTGGCTTACCTTAAGGTCTAGATCTTAAAACTCAAGATTTCAAAGTTATAATTAAATGTTTTAGGTTTTATTGACAGATTCTCAAAATCATTTTTCATCTAAATCTCAATTGGGTTGCTTAAGGACTGGTGTTTACTGTTAGCATTTCAATAATATCGCCTTTAATTGAAGATGACCACGCTGTCTCTTGAGAATTTTCAATCAAATCATCTCACTATCTAGAAATGACATACACTAACGTTTGGTATCAATGATAAATTTTTAATTATTCTAATCTTGTAAGACAGCTGGATTAGGTCCCCCCAATATTATAGTTTATTGTAATATTTAACAAGAGTGTGAATCATTCTACGTAACTATATTAAAAAAAAAAAAATTTGATTTCATTACACAGTGAAATGTCTTAATTTATGTGGAGTTTCTCTCGGTTCTATTATACTTTCGGCCTTAACATCTTCGTTCAAAACATAATCTGCAACGCGGTTTCCTCTCTTCACTGATTTAACCATACAGTTTTTGGTATGATTTCTTTTAAACTCGAGTTGGTTTGTTTTTCTCTAAGAATTCCAACTTGATTTGATAAATATGACATACATTGATATTGATTTTTATTTTTATTTTTTGGGTTGATTGAGGGTGACTACTTGATGCTTATCAGTATGATGTCAAAAAAGCAAGAATAAAATGACAAATAAACAATAAAGACAGGTGACAAATCGACATATTTAAAAAACCCTATTTTAATTTTCTCATCTACAAAAATCATGGTGATTGATGGTTATTTGGCCCATTTTTAACCTAGATGCATCTCAATAAATTTCCTTTTCTTGTTACTAATAAATAAATAAAAAATTGAAGTTTTTTTTTTTTTTGGAAAAAAGATACAATGCTCTCTTAATTCTTGATTTCAATGCTCACAGCCTTCATTTAAAAAAAAAAAAAAAAAACCGAAAGAAATTATAATGAGAATCATTAGAAACAACACACTCATGAGAAAAAGGATCAACCAGGATAATTACGTAGATTAAAAGTTCATCAGTATTCCTTGAAGGGGTAATGCAGTTGGTTAGTGAAGTAGATAATATGGATCCTAATAATTTGATTTCTGAGACAAATGGTTCCATTAATTTCCTTTGGCCTAATTCTACATGCAAGTAGAGTACTAACAAATGATTTCTATTGATTAAATTGTGGTTATTAGCTTAAAATAATAGAACTGTTGTGTTTTAGGGTGTCTTATAGTTGCAAATAAATGGGAGATTCTTTTTCTGATTTGATTGTTCTCTGTCACATGTTTTGATAATGAAGTTTTTGGTAGCTTCAAAAGTGCATCAAAGAATAATTTTAGGGTAACCACATTACTACATCCTAAGTACCTAATATGATCAAATTGGTAGTTATGCATTGCTATAATTACTTATTATAATATCTAAATCACATTATGTACGCCATGTCATAGTTTTAAAAATCTTGGGAGTCAAGACATTAACTCGAAGCTCCATGAAGTCTGGAAACTTTATGAGATCAACTCATTGAGTCAACTCAGAAAATATTCAATCACCTTGGTGAACCAGATCCGGTTTGAAATTTCATCACATTATTAGACTATATATAGTATTTTGTGGAGGAAAAAAATATTTTTTATTATTATTTAGATTTATTTTTTAATATATTTTCATCTGAGTCAACTCGTGAACTTCAAGAGAAAGTTTCCTAAGTTTAAAATTTTATCTGTCTAATGTATGTTATACCTTCTTGATATTTAATGTATCTTTACCATTATAATGAAGAGTAGAGGGTTGTTGACACAAAGTTTCTTCAAAGATTGCCCTCATAAAAAAATTAGACTTATTAATTATTAGGATCTTTTTATCAAAATTAATAGAATTTCAAATGCATAACTCCTATGATCACATAACTTAATTTGTTAAAATTACACAAATATCCTACTAATATTCAATATTTTAATGAGATCGACAAGGGTTTGAAGTTAATTTTTTAATTACAAACATGCATGCCCTTTTAGCCATCAGTATTATAAGGAGAGAGGGCGAAGAAGAGGGTCATTTGACATCAATTTTTTTCTTTTGAAAATTCCCCAGGGATTCTTTTGAACTTACCAAGTATCCTATCCATAAAATTGCAAACACAAACCTCCGATAACCACTTTAATTATTTTGTTAAAATTATAATAAAAAAAAATCTTTTTATTTTTTATTTTATTTTCAATATTATAATGAGACAAAGGTCTTATGCAAATTTAAAGTCGCCCTAATTAATGTTATAAATTATAAAATGCTTTTTTGCAAAATATTAAATTATAAATTAAGATCTAAAATTAGATTATATATTTAAAATATCTAAAATTATTATTTAAATTAATTATAAAAATTCTTAATCTTGCATAGATCCTAATTATTGTAATACATATGGATGCCAACAACTAGTTGATAATAATAAAAAAATTTAAAAAAAAATTATAAATTGAACACTTTCTTGTAAATGAGATTCAAATCTCTTGTTAGATGACGAGCAGAAGCGAGATCTATAGCCCAATGGTAGACTCTCGACAAAGTAGCATCGCTATAGGTAGTATTATTTTATTTGTGTCTCCAACTATTGCTTTTTCGGCATAGCTTGAAGTTAGTTATTATTTTTAATTGTCCATATACTATATGTTTCTCATTTCGAATTTAATAAAAATTATCTCTTACATATATTATTGTAGGATTCTTGTGACTTACTAGCAAAGGTCACGTGAGTTGCACTTCGGGAACGTACATTCACATGCAAATGTATCAATGGAAACAAAATTAATTAAAGTATAAAGTAGAGAGATAAGTGAGTTTGTTTTGCATGGGAAGAACACAGTATCTTGTGGGAATTTAAAGAATCTAAGAGGTATAAGATAAACACGAAAGACAAGAAGTTTGGTTGGGTACATGACTTCATGGAATCGTGTGGCTCTATCGAAGTACCATACATGTTGGCTGTAGTGAAGATTAAGGGCAAAAGGGGAATTTTAAATTTTATTATAAATAGAAGTGTAATTTAACATACAAATATAATAGGTCTATCGAATGAAAGAATTTAATTTATTACAACTTCCAACGAATGCAAATATATCCTCTTTATAATCATAGAATGAAGTCCCTTTCCTGTCCATTCTTTCATCAATGTACACAAAAGCTTACTATTATAAGGGTGTTGTATGTAGGGAAGGAAGGATAACCATTTTGTGCACAAAAAGTCCTTTACTCTCAAAATGCATCTTTCAATAATTTTTGTTCTTCTATTTTTTTAATTATACTTAATTAGAATAATAAATAAAATCATATATTTTAAAGTAAGCATCTACACCTCTCATTATACTAAATAGGATACTGAATTTGGATTAAATTTTAGATTAACTCAATCATTTTAAATAGATTGAGTCTTAACTTTATTTTATAAAGTTGAACCTCAAAGTCCTAATCAGACTTTCACTGTTCACTCAAGTCATATTTGATTTGACGATGGCTTGGACTCTGTTAAAATGTAAATTATTAATTTTTTAATAGATCACAATTTAGTTTAACACCTTCAAAAGTTAACTTATTTAAATTTTGATAAGTAGATATCATGTGTTCAATTTTATGGGTATATTCAGTATAAACCTTATGAGTAAAACTCGTCCACTAAGGGTTTAAGGGCTTGTTGCATTCGATGAATACAGTCGAGAGGTATGCGAAAGTGGTGTTGTTTCATTATTTTTTATTTTATTTTTCTATTTTACTCGAGATTAGCAAAATATAGGTTTACGAGGTTTAAGGGAGCATTAAATGCCTAGAAGTGTGTACTTTCCCATTGTTTTATAAAATAATTAATCGTATTTTATAACCTAGATTTTGGATTTCTTAATGAAGTCGTGCATAATAGTTAATTTATCATAAGTTATATTTTATTAACTAAATTACATGTACTTTTACGAATTTTGAGAATTTAATTATATGTCTATTTCTTACAGATAACAAAATAAAATTGAAAAATTAAAGCGTAGTAAAACTATCAAAGTCAAAATCAAATTCAAAAGTCCAAGAGATCTGATTGTCCCAGATTGATAGAATTAAAGTCAAAATCAAATATTTCTTATCATACCGTTTTGTCCATAACTTTTGATTCACTTATCAAAACAAGGCACTGTCAATATGATTCGAAAATAGACTCAGAAGAGAACAAATTTATATTTCACAAAGAAATATTAATTTGGACTTTTAATTGGTAAAAAATACGTGATTCAATTACTAAAACAAAGCAAGGTGGGTGGGGGTTGAAACTCTAATTAGGAGGGAAAAATATTTTTATTTCATGAAAAATAGCTAATTCAGACGAAAAAGGGTAAAAACTTTTTTCTAAGGTAATCCCAATTTTTATCTATAAAAAGACTTCAACTATTTAGTTTTTGGGTTCTCTTCTCTCTCTCTATTTGATTCCTCTCTCATCTCCCCTCATTTCTAATATCTTTCTTCATATTTTAACTTTAGGTTTTAATTTTATTTTTATTGTAATTTTCGAATACAAGGAAGATTTTGTATCTCTACGATCATGTTTGGTTAAAGTCATATTAATGAACTTTTGTATTTCTAGGAAATAATGAAGATTGATAAAGTCATATTAAACTAGTAAGATTTTATTCTAGTATTTTTATTTTTTCAAGTATTTTTAAGGTTTTTTAATAAATTTCTCTTTAATAACGTTGGATCATAAGTATTCTTTAACTATTTTTACTTATCCTCCATGTTTCGCATGATCAGTTACTATTGGAAAAAATTCATTATATCAGATACTCGTCATGATAAACAATGATTGGCAATAAATATTTTAAGGGAAGAAAATTTTGATCAATTAATTGGATCTATTTCACAAACATTTTTAATAAAAACTATTTCAAATCAAGATCTTTAGGTGGATTATTGATTTGACTTATCTGTTAAGAACTTCAATATTATGATTATATTTAATTAGGTTATTTTGGTGGATTCATTATCCAAGGTTTTCTTAAATTACAAGTTTTTATTAATTTTAATTATTTTTTGATAAAATTTAATTTTTCTCTAAAATCACAGCATTTTTCATTTGGTTTTCTACAATCTAGAACATTATTCCCCCAATCCTCAATGAAATGACCCTACTTGCCAATCTAATATAGATTTTTAATTTTATATTTGTTCTTGTTCTTTTTGGAGACATCTTTACGCAACGAACACTTGAGACTAGTAAATTCTAGGTTTGCGAGTGTGTTAAGTTCTTAAAAGTCCATCTTTTCCCTTTATTTTCCAAGGCTCTTAAAAGATTTCTAACTCATATCTCAAAAGTCAAGAGTGCAAAACTACCAAAGTTATAATCAAGGTCAAAGTCAAGATTAAAGCATGGACCAAGATATCTGATGGTTCCACATTCATAGAAAGATTGACAAAATTAAGTTTTTCTTGAATCCTAATCTGCCATATCATACCATATTACCCATAAATTTTGACTCACTAATTTAATTAAGGCCAAGCTATAAGCATTGGAAAATTGATCCAGAGGAGAACAAATTCGTACTTCAGGAACAAATGCTAATTTGAACTTTTTATGGGATAAAAATGATGACATGTGAAAGACTTCTAATTCGTTATGTTTCACCATTCTTGAGATAGAAATTAACTCGAATTTTGGATTGGGGCAAAGTCAGATGGTTTGGAAACTTAATTAAAAGATGAATAAAATTTAATTTCACAAATTAGGGCTAATTCAGACATTCTGTGAATGAAAATATGCTGCCAAAGTAATCTTAATTTTTTCTATAAAAAGACCTCAGGTCCTTAGTTTTCTCATCTCTCTCTTCGATCCGTCTCTCTTCTATCTATATTTTCCTCATTTTTTAATAGTTTTAGGTTTTGTTTTAGTTTTTGCTATAAGTTAGAAAAGAGGAAGTGAATTGTTATTAAGAGTACTTCAAGATAAATAAAGATAAGTTTGCTTATTTCAAAAAAGATTTATGATTTTTTTATGATTCTTAGCTAATTTCCCAATCTAGGGAGATTGATGAAGTCATAATTGTTTACTTATAATTTTGTTTTTATTTTTAAGTTTTTAAATGTTCTTGTATGTTAGAATATATGTCTCTTCAAACCAACCTTGGTTTTTTAACATATTTTAGGGATTTCTCCTTTATCTTTCATAGTTGGGTTAAGTCTTTGTTGATAATTGGGATATAACACCTCTGAAGGGAATGAGATCTTGGCCAATTATTAATTAAAAATCAAATTTATTTTTGCCGCCAAATCTTTTGAATTAATGAACTTTTCTAGATCTTGATTTGAGTTATCAGAAAGAACTTGAAATTAGAAATTAGATTTTAATTGGATTACTTTTTGTGGATTTAGTTTTCTTAGGCTTCGTTAATCGTCGAATTTCTTAGTTTTTAATTTGGGTTTTAATTAGATAATTTCTTGCCTAAAATTAGTTTTAAATTTTTTTCAGTCTGATTTTCTTTAATTCAGATAACTAGTCCGTAGTCTCTATGCATTGATCCTATTAGCCAAAAAAAAAAAAAAAGGTTTCTAATTATTTGTTCTATTTTCTATATAAAATCATATACGAGTACAAACATATATCTTACTTGGATTTTCAATGAGCATTGCTTGCCTTTACTTAATGAAGGATGATTATGGTATCAGAACAAAAGTGTCCTCTTTTGAAAATTAACCACCATCAATGTAATGTAAGCTAAGGAATCTGCATGTGAATTATTTTACCTTGGGATGTTTTTAAAGTAAATTTCTTCCATCTACTTATCCAACCCTTTGATCTTTTTCATGTAAAGTTGCATCCTTTCATCCCTTGTTTCAAACCTCTTATTCACATAGATGACTACAAGTTCAAAAAACTCGATGAACAATGTAGCCTTCCTCACTTTTAGTTCTTGAAGCATTTTGTAACTATGTAGCATGGCCTTACCCAGTTTCATTATTAGATTATCTATAGTCGAGCTTAACTGTTATTGTAAATACATGACTTTGCGATTACGATGACCACATCTACTAATGATTGGATTCGCCACCATTCATATTGTAAGTGGGTGTGAATGGTCACCCGATGTACATTTTTTGAAAAAGTGACATTTTTGGCACGTAGTGATTCACGATGGATCGGGATTAATCAAACCTTGAGATTCGGGGTAAGCAACTCAATTGGAGAGAAGGAAAGGTGTTAGGCACCATTTTCTCCCCGCCAAATGACGGTAACCTCAAAGAACTCGATCATTTTGATTAAAAAAAATATAAAAAATAAAGTGTCACGTGTTGTGCATTTGTACCCTAAGTAGGGATTTGCTTTCAGCTCGATCATAGGGTCATTTCATCGAAGGAGATGATCCTAAGAGACAAGAGCCCTGGACATAATTCATATTTGAAAAGTGTCGGCTAAAGTCATGGATCCATTCTCATGGGTTGAGAATGATCAAATTTCCAATGCCTTAAAATCATTTTTTTGGGTAAAATCGATTTTGTTTTTAAAAGGGATTACAACTGTTATACTTTCGACCGGACCGAAATCTAGTCTACCGGAGATAAGAAAGGGGAACATTACATCTTAGAAGCCTTCTAAAATGCAAATTAAAGAGAAAAGAGGGATAATAGAAGAGGGAAATGGAGAGGGTTAGAGAAGGAGAGTGTTTTGTTGAACCCACCTTGAAGCTTCAATCTTTTTTTTCTTCTTCTTTTTCAATGTCTTCTAAGGTCCTCAGTAAATGTGAGAGAGTATTTTTCTTCTTGTAAGGTTGATGTGAGAATAGAGAGGAGGTGATTAGACTTCAATTTTTTTTAATGAGACTTGGTGTGGAGTTAGTAAGAAAGGATTGGTGAGATTTTTGTGTAGTGAGAATTGGTAATAGTAGTTATAGTGGGTAACCATTTTTGGGATGAAGAGGGGGGGTATTTATAAATGTTTGGAGGGTATTTAGGGGTATAATGGGGTGAAAGGTATGAAATTTAAAGTGGAATTGAGGGTAATTGTGTAATTGAAATGGGTAATGTTTAGATCTAAATGGTTTGGATTTTACCCAAATCCATTTGGGTAAAGTGTTTGATGGGGTGAGATGAGTGATAGTTGATGGGGGGAATGGGGGTGTAAGGGAGTTATTTGGAGAATGAATGTTAGGTTGGTTGAAGAGGTGAGGTATTTAGATTTAAGAGAATGAGTTGTGTAAGGAGTTAAGTGATTGGATTTTGAGAGAATTGAGGGGATGATGACATGTGGCAAATGGGGAGGTGATGAGATTGGTTGATTGGTGATGGTTGTTGTTTGATTAGAGAGAAGGGTATGGGTTAGTTTGGTGATGATGGTAGGAGGTATGGGTTGAGGTAATTTATTGGAGTATTTTAGGGAAAGTGATGGGTTGAGGTGTAGAGAGATATGGTTGTTGATGTGGATGGTTGATGTGTTAGAGAATGGTGATAAGTTAGGGTGTGTAGGATATGGGTTGTGATGTGGGTGGTTGATGGTATAAGAGAATGATGATAGGTTAAGTTAGGTTAGGGTATGGGTTGAGGTGATATTGGAGAGAAGTGATGTAGCTAGATGAATTGTGAGGGAAAGGTGAGGGGGGTGTGTAGCGCCCCGCAAAACGCTAACACAAATCCCAACACTGCCTCGAGGCACTAGGTGGTGCCTCGAACTTCGGCATGGTCTCCTCTGTTTATGTTAGCGTTTCACGGAACTCAAACCTGATAAACAATACCAAAAAATCCTGTATAAAGCAACGAATCCACAATGACTAATGAACGAAAGACAATAGATTTTATGAACAATAAAATAAGCAAGATCAGAGTTGCGCAAAAAGGTATAAAGTTATACAGGATTACAAAGTCTATCCTCACTCTAACATAGACCTAGCACACGGTCCCAAAATACTATGTACACTTCCTAGGATGAACAGACTCCTAGTAGAAGTAGTCGTGTTGCTCACCGGGCAACGCACTCTGGTCGTCGATCTGACCGACCAGGCGTTCCTCGGCTAAAAGCTCAGCACCCGCTGCGCCCACTGAAGGCTTTGCAACTAAAAAAAAATGGAAGGAAAGGGTGAGTAACAATGGTTACCCAATAGGTCCACAAACAATTCCTACTAATAACCTCCCCTAACGTGATCGAATAATCATACTGCGTTATTTCAAAACATGCAGGTTTGACAATAGAAACTATGATTTAACTGGTACATATAGCCAGGGATGAGCAACTAAACAATTTAAGAGTAACACATAGCATCAATCATCCATACTCGTTATACAAATTCCATTTTATGCAAATACAGTTGGCAACATTAAAATAATAACCATGCTTTTCAGTCTATAGTTCGAAATATAACAGCAGATACATAATACAAGTGGTGGAGTAATGGAATTTGAGCGTTGGGATTCACGACTGGATCGCTCCCAGTCGGGACATGATGTTACAACATAAATCTGGTTTTTAGTTCCTGATTTTGTGGCCGGTCGTTGCACTTACCACACGGGTGACCATTTATCCGGCTCAGGCTGGCCGTTTGACGTGACCATAAGCAATGGGTCTCTTTTCGATGTGTCAGAACTTTCGACTACTACTAAATTGTTAGTGATCACTGACCAATCATCTTCGTCTATGCCTATCAGGCATGCATGTGATTGCCAAATGACACTTCACTCGTATACGACCACCTTTACAATACACGTTCACTAGTAAAGATAAGTAAGGAATGAACCCGGATTCCAGTTGTGACTCCACTCTCATACGCGTCCCATACCACGTATGAGTTTGGTGGTCCCTACCGTACATCCCAGGATAGTGCACCCCTCCCGATGATGTGACACACTATCCCTTCAGGCATTCACAAACCCTTTAACAGCTCACAAAATAGTTACGCATATATATAGTTTTTTATTTAAAACAAAAGAGAAATTAATAGAACAGGGTTGATAATGGATATCCAGTTCCTACCATGCAACTGTGGCCACCCGGTCTAAAATAAACAATAGTACTCAGCGCATGCGCTAACATAATCGGAAATAAACATGCAACCCTTTCATTAATAACCTGGATATCCTTTCACCAACCTACACACAACATACAATGTAAAATGTAGACATCACCCCTCGGGTGTGATTCTGACATTTTACCGTTCATTCCCTTTTCCCATTCTCTCAACATTCTCACTTTTCATCTTTTCACATCGACCATCCATTTTCAATATTTCAAAGTCATTCTTTTGGTCTTTCCATTAAAACCATCAAATTTTATAAAAATAAAGTCCCAGCAATGCTCGGGACCAAGGCTGTTAAAAATAGAGAAAGTTGGTGAAAATTTGGCTAAGTGTCAAAAACTCAACTTTTCAAAGTTTTCAAAATTGAAAACGGGTTTTTCGAAATGAAAATCTCGATCATGAGATTCGACACCATATAGTTTTTGTAATCTAATTCAAAGAAACGTGAAAGTTATTTCATTTTAAAAACTTGTCGAAAACGTCGAAAATTACGTTTTGTTCTTTAAACCAAAATTCAGATTTTGATCCTTTGAGATTTGGATCTTAAAACCATTCCCATTGTTCCGAAATGGGGGGTAAAATCTTTATTTCATTAAAGAACTTAAAGTAAATGGAAAGTAAAAATTAAAGAGGACATTTACTTTAATGCTTTCCATTTACTTTAATGTTTTTAATGAAATAAAGGGTGACAAACAGTGTATAAGGTGTGAGGAGGTCAAGCCAAGAGTCAGAACACTGTTCTGATCAAAACTGTGTCTGTCGGTGGCAGAACCAGGATTCTGTCGGTGGAACCGACAGATTGGTCATCGGCAGATGTCGGTAGGACCGACGGTCTTGCCACCAGAACAAAATTTTCTCGCGTTATTTGGTTTCGTCGGTGGCAGAAACCTCATTCTATCGGTGGGACCGACAGGATGCCTTCGGTAGGTGCCGGTGGCACCGACCCTTCCCACCTACAGCCTGAACCTCACTCACGATTTTTTTTGGGTTTTTCGATCCCTTTCTCGATTTTTTCTTCCACTCTTCGAACCATTCGACCCACCCACGATTTTGTTATCAAAATTCGATAAAACATAAACAAAACACCTACTTCTATCTTGAATTTGAAATCAAACAACAACCGTCTATGATTCAAAAACAAACAATAAGTTTTGTTAAAATAACCTAAATGCACATTTTGAGAAATCTAAAGTTATCAATAGGAATTGAAAGTCCCCTACATGTTTGTGGACGCCGAAAGCAATGAACTCGTATAAGGATCAAAGTTGGTGGTGAAGGAGTTGGTGTTGAGTTGAGTTTGATGCAAGGTGAGCTAGGGTTTGCAATCCCCTTTGACGACGGCACTCCTTTGCTTCTACAATGAATGGTAGGCCTAACTCTCACTCGATGGAACCCTCAATGAAGATGTGTTAGGATTCACTTGAACCACACGGCTGGGTTTTGATGGAGGATGGGGAAAATAAATGAGAATGGGTTAACAAGGAAGGTGAGGTTGTAGCTATCGTTGTAGCCGACAACTTTGTCTTCTTCGTCGAAGTTCAACGGTCATTCATTCTTAACGGATCTTGAGGAGAAGAGAGGAGAACCCTAGGTTTTTAGGAAAATCTGAGCTTTGGATGCTTTGGAGAAGAAAGAAAGTGATTTAAAAGAAATTAAATTTTCTTTTATAACAAGGGCGAGGGCATACTTGTAATTTCCTTATTATTTCTAGTTTCGACCGTAACTTGACTATCTGGACTCGAAAAATGACAAACGAGTATTCCATTTTGAATAATTTTTCGCTACGAATCTAATGGAAATTTCGAATTTTTCTGATTCTCCCTCTAACGAAAATTTTCTGTATGGGTCCCACTCGACGCGAAATTCGAGGATTTATTAACTTTTTCACCCGAACTTGATTTCAAACTTGCTTATAGGCTAAAGTATATATTTCGATCGTTTTGAAACTAATGGCGAAGTCGATCTTCAATAAAAACGAACATAGCATAATCCGGGTACTTGACTCTAAGTTTCCTTTCTAAAATATTCTTCAAATAAATAATATCTTATTTCCTCGAGATACGACTTAAAAATACGGGGTGTTACAGGGTAGGTGATTAGATGAGGAAGGTGTGAGGAGATGAGGACATGTGTCACCTTTTGATGTGAAGAGGGTGATTGGTTGATGTGGGTAATGGTTAATGGGTTAAGGTTGTGGGTTGGATATGAATTAGATATGGGTAGGGGTTTATGAGCTTTGTAATGTTGGGCTTAGGTTTTAGAAGTGGTTTTGAGTTTTAGGAATTGATTGGGGTTATTTTAGAAATGGTTTTGAGAGGGTAGGTTAGTTTTAGATTTTAGATGATGGGGGATTGATTTTGGGTTAAGGGTAAGGTGAGAAATTAATTTAGGAAATAGTTGAGGGTTTGTGGGCTTTAAATGGGCTTAAGGAATTTGTGGATTTGGAGGCGGAGCAGTGGAAGGTAGATGAGGTGATAGGTTTCCCAAGTCTCATTATTATTATTATTTTTTTATCTTTTAGAATTTTTAGAAATTATTAGGTTGATCAAAATGACACGTATTGGCAAATCGGATTTTTTAGGCCCATCGACGAATTTTATTAAGAATCGGGTATTCTTGGATACAAGAGCGAAACGGTGAAGGTTGGGATAGTGTAGGGGAGTTCAAACCCTTTGGCGGGTCCCTTAGACCATTGGGAGGTCTTAGGGGCCTTGGTTCGATCAAAACGTCACTTTTTAGTGATTCGGGCTTTTGAAGTCCGTTGGCCAATTTTGTTGAAAAATCGATATTTTGAGTGGAACGGGGGTAGAAGGGAGCATGCCGAGTCCTTTTGGTGGGCCCACTAACCCGTTGGGAGGTTTTAGGGGCTTTGATTTGATCAAAATGTCAAATTTTAATGCTTCAGGCCTTCAAGTCCCGTTGGCCAAGTTCATTGGAAAATTACTATTTTTGGGCCCTTTCGAGTGAGGGCCCATTCAAATTGGGATATCTACAGCTGCCCTTCTTTGTAGGAATTACGTGCAAAGAATTACAAAGAATAGACTAAACCCCTATTTGTACGGGCCAAACAAAATTTTATCAAACACAACTTCGAATTACCGATTGGATTGATGACTTTTGTAGAAAATGGTTACTCAAGCACGGTGTCTGACAGAGTTAGCTTATTATTTCCTTAATCTCGATGGTGCGGAGTTCGTGTGAGACCTTGGATTTGAAAATTTGATGATTTTTTAAAATTTGGGTACTTTTTCGGTCGTGTTTTTGACAAATCGGAATTGAGTGCAACTCGAAAAGGCTTTTGAAATTCTTTTTGATTTTTTTGACTTTTTTGTATACATACATATATATATATATATAATTTATTTATTATTTTATCTTTTTGTATTTTCAATTTTTTTTTTTTTTTTTTTTGTATTTTTTTTTGTATTTTTTGTGAGAAGGTTTAATGGGGTTTGAACAAGCTGGTGTTCACACTCTCCTTGCCTAAGGTCTCATTGCAATGAGGCTTGATCGAGGCTACGTTGACGTGTTGGGTTCCCGAACTCAACCTTTTTTGATTTGGGGAACATGATATGACTCTCACCATTGAGGAGCTTGAAGTATTATTGGGTCTCGAAATGTCGGGTACGATCGTAGTTTCGCCTTTGCGTGATAGGTGCCGAAGTAAGGCTTTCGACTTCTTGGGTATAAACTGCAAGTTTTTGAAAATTCCGGATGATGGATCGGTCTTGAAGACGTTGTCTAGATCCTTCTTGGTTGAGCATCTTATGGATCCCTCAACACCGTTGGTTCGTTTTAATGCCCTCACTTTGATGGTGGTGAGTCAACTCTTGTTTCCAGATAGTGGAGATATCATAGACATTTTACTTATTCATGTGATTCAACCAATCCGGGAGGGACATCAGTTGGAGCCGATGCTTTTGAGTGAGATGTTCCAATCCCTCATGGCTTATTCCTCCAGCCGTGATCAAATTTTTCGAGGATATGCTCCACTCCTGCAAGTAAATTCCAAACTTAGCTTAGTTTTATATTTAAACTTAAATTTACTAGTTTCTGAAGTTTAGAATGCTCATGTTATTGTAGCTTTGGTTTATAGATCATCTGGCTTCAACTGAAGTTGTTAATCGCTCATTTTACGTTAATGCCGATCTTGTACTTATGATGTCGAGACGAGTTGCTTCCCTCGTCTCAGGTGGCAAAGAAGAGTGGTATTCCTTTATCGGCAACCATGATGATAAAGAAGTGAGGTGGGTCGTTGCCTTCCAATCTCGAGGGTCTCCCGTAATTGCATTTGATGGTGCCCGTTTTCTCATTTTGATTGATCTTCACTGGGCAACTCATTATATACCACTTTGGGTTCTTCGACAATTTGGTTATGACCAAGGTGCGTTCATCCCCGAGAATTTCAATGAGTTGATTGGTCCTTTATTGACTGCACTTTTGAGTCGACTCATAAAAGAATAGAATTGAGTCGAGGTTCTGAGTTGACCCATCTTCGAGCACACATATTCCCAGCATACTTACATTGGATTCGAGAACTCGTCTCTGAGAAACCTTCGGTGTCGATAGTTTCCCGAACACGTCCTGGTGCTTCATCCTTCTTTGATTATCGAGATCTAGTAGAGGAGTCTCAGACTGATCATCGTCAAATTTAGGTTATCTGGCTCAAATTCTAGAAGAAAATGCAGAAAAAGATCGCTCGGTTGACATCCAAACTTGCCCAGTCAGGATTTAGTGATAATGATAAATTGACTAGGCTTTGAGTTGAAGTTGCTGAGTTGAGGGACCGACTTGCCCAGTATCCTCATTTTGATGACTTTGCAGCATATGTGGTGAGCCATTATGCTTTAGATGCCGAAAGAGTGATGATGAGCCAGGCTGCCCGGGTTCGTGCTTTGAAGGAACGCGTTGACTCATTTTTTATTTCTTACCATGATGTTTGATCGACTGCATTGTATTCCCACTTTTGTATTTTCTTGTCATTATCTGAATGTATGCAAAATGTTAGAAGATTAATGCAAAGAAAATAGGTTTTGTACTTACTTAACCTCAGGTATATCTATTATTTTTGAAAACACAAAGTTTTGTTGAATGAGTCCTAGATTTGTCGTCATTAGCCAAAATAGTAGTGTTTTGAAATCTTATGAAATGTCTTTATCAAATGAGTACGATAAATTCAGAGTTTGTAAAATCATTGGTTGTGACAATTCTGGTATTTTTGCTAAACACAGGGGATACAAACGTCAATTATTCTTTTGGTTCCTTTAGAGTCATCCCCAATGCCTTGGTATTTATAAGATTGTTATCTGCTCGGGACATGGGTTTTCTTGGAAAGATTTCGTCGTTCACAATTTATACTCTTGCGGGCCAAGAGTTCTCTTTTTATTTTTGTTTGTTTATTTATTTTTTTTTGCCTTTATTGCCCCTGGTGCCAATTACAGTTTTCACCAGACCCGATTTCCATATTTTTGCGCATCAATGTCTTTTTTGGGATTTTCATCGTGCCGATGACTTTGATCTTGCCATAGTCTGGTTCTTTTACTCATAGTGCCCTTTTGGATTTTCACTATGCCCTTTCAGACTATGCTTGTATTTTTAGATTTTTACATTATGGTTTTTGCTCGGAGTCTTTGTGTCTTTGTGGCTTGATGACTCAAGTTGAGCTGCGAGATCGGCGACTCTACTCTTGTAGTGGTACTCTTTCTTGAGTAATAGATCTAGATTCCCCTCTTAAGTTTGTTGATGACTATACGTGGTTCGACAACTCAAATTGAACCGCTAGATCGGCTACTCTACACTTCGAGTACTTTTTTTTTTCAAATATCCGACCTGGATTCCCCTCTCGAGTCTTCCAACGATTAATAAGACTTTAAGGTCCGGACCAAGTTGCAAGATCATTGGTGCTGCCATCGTCACTGTGTTGCCCTTGAACATTCCCTGATCAGAAAGGACTTTTGTTGGGACTAAACGTTGGCTTAGGCTTATGGTAGTGGAAAGATACAAAAAGGTTAAGGTCTGGGTTTATTTATAATGGATTAGACATGGGGTTCGTCTATTTTTGTTTCGAAAAGGTGATCTATGTCTCCTCCCAGCGTTTCTCGAACTTGTTTAGGTTGGAGATTTGGGTCGAGCTCAGATCAAGTATCCGAGTTTTTTGACTTTTTTTTTTTTTTTTTATATTTTTAATTATTCACAGTTTATCCTCATACGGGCCAAGAGTATTTTGATGCCTTTCATATGATTTTCTTTTCTTTTGTCTTTTTTTTTCTTTTTTTTTCGTTTTGTAGTTGTTGACTTGCCCCAATCTTAGGTAAATAAATGAACGTGATGACTCAAAAGGGTTGACTAAGGTTAGATAGTTTGTTCAGGATGTCAAGAATGGCCTTTCGTCATCTCACGATCAGTTCTTAGGCATAGTATTTCTTGACAGTATCAACATTGATCGGTTGCGGGAAGACTTGTTCGTCCATCTCTGTAAGGATCAGATCTCCTCCTATCATTACCTTCTGCACGATGAATGGTCCCTCATAGTTCGGTCTGAATTTTCCTCTAGCATCTTCTTGGATTGGCAAAATCTTCTTCAAAACAAGGTCTCCCAGTGAGAAATCTCTAGGCTTGACTTTTTTATTGTAAGCTCGAGCTATTCGTCATTGATAGATTTGTCTATGGCAAATGGCTGCAAGGCGCTTCTCTTCAATTAAATTTAATTGGTCGAACCGAGCTTGAACCCATTCCGCTTCATCGAGCTCTACTTCTTTCAATATTCGGAGGGAGGGAATCTCAACATCAACGGGTAAGACTGCTTCCATTCCATAGACCAATGAATACGGAGTTGCCCCAGTCGAAGTTCTGAACGAGGTTGGATAGGCGTGAAGTGCAAAAGGAAACATGTCATGCCAGTCTTTGTATGTAATTGTCATCTTCTCGATTATTTTCTTGATATTCTTGTTGGCTGCCTCGACTGCTCCATTCATCTTAGGTCTGTAGGGTACAGAGTTGTGATGAGTGATCTGAAAGTCTTCGCACATCTTAATCATGTCCTTATTCTTGAAATTTTTGGCATTATCAATCACTAGCCCGCTGGGAAGCCCATATCTGCAGATAATGTTGTTTTTGACAAACTTCAGGACATTGTTTTTCGTGACATTGGCGTATGAGGCAGCTCTATGCATTTGGTAAATAGTCGATAGCATCGAGAATTTAGAGGTGCCCTTTGGTAACTTTTGGCGAGATCTGACCGATGACGTCTATGCCCCAAAGTGAGAAAGGCCAATGGGTGGTCATGTTATGCAATTCTGATGGTGGAGCGTTAATCTTGTTAGCATAAATCTGACATAGATGGCCTTTACGGACATGCTGATAGTAATCACTTTCCATTGTCGACCAATAGTATCCCATCCTCATGATCATCTTCGCTAGCATGTGACTATTCATGTGGGATCCACATACTCTACCATGTACAGTCTAGATTAGTCGTTTCGCTTATGTTTCTGCTACAAATCGAAGTAAGACCTCGTGGTGAGATTTCTTGTATAGAATATCGTTGCTCAAGAAGAATTGCCTTGATAGTTTCTAAATGGTCCTTCGATCATTTGGCGTTGCATCTGAGGGGAGGGTTTGATCTTCGAGATATGCCTTGATGTCTGAGTACGATGTCTTTTCTTCAGATACCTCTACTTCGACAAGTAGACAGTAAACCGGTTCATCTTGAATTCCAATCTCAATGGGGTCGATAACTACGTCTTCCAAGATACTAATCATAGAAGTAAGTGTAGCTAGTGCATCTGCAAACTGATTCTTAGTTATCGACATGTATGTTAATGAAATCCTATCAAAGCATGAGCTTAGTTCTTCTAGATACTCGTGGTAAGGGACCAGTTTCTACTCTCGAGTCTTCCATTCTCTAGTCGTCTGATAGACTACTGGGCTTGAGTCCTCGAAAACATCGATCTCATCTACCTTGAGATCTAGTGCTGCTTTCAACCCTATTATGCATGCTTCGTATTCAGCCTCATTGCTAGAACATTGGAATTTCAGTCTAATGGCTATTGGCATGTGAGACCCATCTAGTTTGATCAAAATTGCCCTTATTATGTTTTCTTTCTGATTGGCTGCTCTGTTGAAGTACATTTTCCAACCAGGTTCTTCGTCATCGTCTTCCATCTCGGTAAATAATATGACTTCATCCAGGAAGTTCGTTTTTAGTGGCTCGTAGTTAGGCAACGGGTGCTCGGCTAGGTGGTCGGCGATGGCTTGCCCATTGATGACTTTTTGAGTGACATAGGGGATGTCAAACTCAGATAACAATAATTGCCATTTCACTGTACAACTTATTAATGCCAGTTTCTCGAATAGGTATTTTAGGGGGTCCATCCTGGCTATAAGCATAGTCGAGTAACTGAGCAAATAATGACACAGTCGTTGAGATGCCTAAACTAATACGTAGTAAGTCTTCTTAAGCATTGAATATTTTGTTTCGTACTCGGTGAACTTCTTACTGAGGTAATAGATAGATTGGTCCTTCCGTCCTGATTCATCATGCTGTCCTAGCACACACCCCATTGATGTTTCTTGTATTGAGACTACATCAGCAGAGGTCGTCCTAGAGTAGGAGGGACTAAGACTGGTGGATTGAACAGATATTGTTTAATCTTGTCGAATGTTTCCTGACAATCTTTGTTCCACTTCTTTGGTGTATCTTTCCTCAGTAGCTTGAAGACTGGCTCACAGATAGGTGTAAGCTGAGCAATGAAGTGGCTAATATACTGTATTCTCCCCAAGAATGCCCAAACATCTCTCTCTGAAATGGGTGCTTTCATCTCGAGGATATACTTGGTTTTTGCCGGATCTATCGATGCCCCTTCTGCTGATGATGAACCACAATAGCTTACCCGATGTTGCCCCGAATACGCATTTTGTCGGATTTAGTCTTAAATTGTACTTTTTGAGCCTGTCGAACAATTTCTTGAGATTTACCAAATGGTCTTCTTCTATACTGGATTTAGCGATCATGTCATCTACGTAGACCTCCATTTCCTTGTGGATCATACCATGGAATAGTGCGGTCATTGCCCATTGGTAAGTCGTCTCTGTGTTCTTTAAGCCGAATTGCATTACTTTGTAGTGGGAAAGTACCCCATGGTGTGATGAATGCAGTCTTTTCCTGGTTTTCTTCTATCATTTTTATCTGATTATAGCCTGAGAAGCCATCCATGAATAAGAACATGTCGTGCCCTGCTGTACTATCGACTAGAGTGTCGATATGTAGAAGTAAAAAATCATCCTTAGGACTGGTTTTGTTCAAATCTCGATAGTCAACACATATACGTACCTTCCCATCCTTCTTGGGTATTGGGACGACGTTAGCTAGTCATTCAGGGTACGTAGAAACTACAATAAATCCTTCTTCGAATAGCTTCATGACCTCATCTTTAACCTTGATGGTCCATTCTAGCTTCAGTCTTCTTAGTTTTAGCTTGATCAGCTTGCTTCCCGAGGCAATTGGTAGCTTGTGTACAACAAGATCTGTGTTTAAACCCGACATATCCTTGTATGACCATGCAAAGACGTCCTGATACTTTCGTAAGAGTTCGACCATTTCTTCCTTTTGTTGCTGTGTTAGTAGGACTCCGATCTTGACAATTCGTGGGTCCTCTTCGGTACCAAGATTGATTGAATCTGTGTCCTCAATGTTTGGTTGAACACCTTTCTCGTGACGATTTACCAGGTCTTTGATTTCTTTGGGTGGGTATTCCATTTCGTCCTCAGATTCTTCTTCGATCCCCATGAGATCGAAGTCGAGTTCAAGATCAAAATCATACTTGTCCCTTTCAAATTCTATTTTATCTGGATACTCATTTGATTGAGACAGATCCCTTGAAAATTCTTTTTTTAATTTTTGAAAAAAATCTATTTTTTTTACAATTTTGAAAGCTTTTTGATTTTTTTATCTTTTGAGATATTTTTGATTTTTGAGCAATATTTGATTTTTTGTCACTTTTTGGATACCTGAAATAAGAAGAACAATCATGCAAATTCATTAGTAAAAATAGGGAGCCCTCAAAATAGTCTTTACCCAAGGATAATAGCTCATTATAATCCTCGGGCAAACTAGATTCGTTTAATGGCATTTTTTTTTTTAGGCCTCCATAGTCTAAGGGTTAATGGGAATTCTTCCCTGTTGCTCAGAACTTCCCCTTCTCTGAGGGGACGGATGAGATGGGAAAATGATTTGTTGGGTGATTTGGTCGATGATTTAGAGATGACCATGATATCCGATTGATTTTTGTCAAGCTTGGTGGGATGATAATTGATGCCCAGTCGATGTTAGTGGGGAAGGGTGATTCTTTCTCCTTACTTTTGATGATTTCCACCTTTGTGGATTCTGGAGCGGTCTCTAATGGACTTTCGTTGGAATCCCCATTGAATAAGATATCAATGCCTTCTACGAAGGATGATTGGGACTCAACAATTAAGTCTTCTTAAATGTGTAGAGGTTTGAAACTTATTGTTCTCGATTTTCTTATTGATTTTGTCGTCGATGGTTCTGATAAACTGTCAGGTCTAGTTGGGGACTTCGGGAAACTAACACTGATATGAGAAACTTTGCCCAGATTCCAGATATTTGATTCACGATTTTATTTTTTGGCTAACCAGAGTTCTCTTTTCTTGTCATTCATTTCTGTTATGTCTCTTTTCGTGGGCCTGAATTCGAATCCGAAATAAAGATTGTGCTTCTTTGCTTCGATCGGTGCAGCTTTCCCTTTCCCTTTCAATCCCAACCCTTGTCTGGGTCGGTAACCTGCTTTCTTTAGAACTCGTCCGACCATTAGATTTGCCCTTGATAGTTATGTTTTTGCTTTCTCCTTCTCCTTTTCCACATGGTTGACAACAGGGAATTGATAGGAGTGGTACAGTGCCTTGTCCTTTGTCATTTCATTGTCAATGAATGGAACGTCTTAAGCTCTCCTAGCCGGGATGAGATTTTTTGCTATTACCGATATCATTCTCTGCCCCATGATGAATTTGACTCTTTAGTGTAGAGAAGAAGGTACAACCCCTGCTATATGGATCCACGGTCTGCCTATCAACAAGTTGAAGGTCGTCGGTATTTCCATGACTTCAAAAGTTACTTCAAATGTACATGGGCTTATTGTGATCGATAAATCCACCTCTCCTAAAGAGTCCCTTCTTGAACTATCAAAGCCTTGGACAACTTTGTTGTTGGGCTTGAAATGTGACCAATCAGCATTGAGTTTTTGAAAGATTTCAAGTGGACAAACATTAAGCACTGAGCTATCATCGATCAACAACCTGGCAACCATCATGCCTTTGCACATGACTATGATGTTTAACGGTTCCATGTACCCCCACCCTTCAGGCACAAATTCATTCTCTGTGAAGATAATGGGATTGGGGGCCATGATCTGACCAACCGTTTGCTCTAATTGTGCCGGTGAGGTAGTTGTAGGTATATGCGATTTTTCCAAAACTCTCAGTAATGCTTCTTGGTGTTCTTCTGACTTTTGCATCAGACCCAGAATACTGATTTGAGCTGGTTGTTTGTTCAATTGATCCACGATATTATGCTCACTCTTACAAATAAGCTTAATGAAGTCTGCAGCCTCTTTGTCTATCACTTTTACCTTATCTTCTTTTTGGTCGTTCTCGCTCATTTTATCATTTTCTTTTACCTTTCTCTTCTCTTTATCCGTCACCTACTTTGCGATCTCTTTTGTTTTTTCCCTGATGTTTATCCCATTTTCTAGTAATTTCTGGCATCTCCCTGCCCTTGTCATATGGTCGATATCAGCCACCATTGCTTTCTTTATGGTCTCAACCCCTGTGGTTGTGGTGATAGTAGTCACGTAACTCCAATGAATCACCTGGTTGGAACTATAGGGGAATGGTTTAGATGAGCGTATGGTCATGGGAGGTGGATCGGATTTTACATTGAGAATGAGGGGTGGTGGTGATGATTTGGATGTAGTGGTGGTGGGCGGAGTTATGTGAGGAGTTAATGAAGTATATGGAATGATGAGCTGTGGACGTGAAGACGAAGTGCATAGTATATGAAGAGGGGGTCGGGTTGATCCTTGAGAATTTGGTAGTGTGTAAGGTATAACAAAAGGAGGTCGGGTCAAATTTTGATGGTTTGGTGATCCGTAAGGTATAACTAAAGGTGGTCAGGTAGTAGTATTTTGATGAGTGGGATGCATGGTGAGGTTGACCAATCTGAGAGACAATTGTGAATTTTGAGATGGATTTGTTATGTAGTGGTTGACTGTGTTAACCGTTGACGTCTTTGATTCCTTTGTTAAGTGGACCCTGATTTTTGTCCCAATAGGCGTTATCAAATCCGAGGGATTGAAGTTGAGTTCTTCGCAAATGACATTTACCCTGTGCCCACTCCCCTCTCCATTATGATTAAGTAGGGGGTTTTGATTGATGTTCTGTTGTTGGGGTGGGTTGGCAAGTCCATCTAGGATGAGAGCCTTCTTATCGATCAAATTCTGTACTTGATGTTTGAGTTGCAAGCATTGATCTATAGAGTTCCCTGGCATACCCATATGAAATTCGTAAAACAAATTGGGGTTGTACTCTGGCCCATTGACAACCTTAAGATTTGGTGGACATTTTGCAAGATACTCACCCCTGAGCAAAATTGGTAGTATTTCTGATAGTGTCATAGGTAATCTAGTGAATACTCTATTTACCCTGTTGGTTGTGTCAGCTAGTTTTGTCCATATAGTGGTGCTTGCTGTACGACTGGTGGAGGATTTGTTTTGAATTGGTTTTGACGTACAGGGTTCCATGCTGGTGGAGGTATTGAAGCCCATGAAGTTGATGGCGCTTGTGATCTTGGTGTTGGTGAAGGGATGGAAAGGGGTCAGTTTGATTGTATGTTGTTGACCTGTGGTCCTTCCCTTTTCTTTCCTATAGGCACTGGCTTTCTCTGAGAAGGGATTCCTACTATTACCCCTAGACTTGTGAAATCAAATATCAGATCGGTTTGGATCCCGTCCTCGACCAGGTCTGCTACTTATACCAGAATTGAGAATGTGCTTGTGGTGTGCCCCACCAGATGAGTATAGAAGGCATGCCCTAGTGTCGAGATAAACGTGGTATTCATCTCTTGCTCGATCATTGTAGGCCTTACTTGTGAGGCTGACTCTCGCCATCTCTGTGTATACTCTTTTGCCGTTTCCTGTTACTTTTTTGTCATCTTGGTCATGTCGTTTCGATCTAGATCAACATCTGTATTGAACCAATAATTTTATCAGAACATCTCAGGTAAGTCCTGCCAGTTTTTGATGAGCGTGTGGTCCAATCCAGAAAACCATTCGAGTGCCAGTCCCGTTAAACTCCTCTGAAACAATTGTACTAACAACCTGTCGTCTTCGCCATATTGGCACATGGATCCACAGTATAACTTCAGATGTGACAGAGGACACCCTACTCCGTTATATTTCTCGAACTCCGGACACTTGAACTTGGCCGGTAATTGAGCATTGGGGTAGAAGCAGAGGTTCTTGAATCGAGTTTCACTCATAGTATTGAGGCCTTTCATCCCCCTCATTTCTTCTTATAGAGACTCGATTTGTTGAGCCAATTTTTCATCTATTACGCTTTTGTCTTATGTGGCCCTGTACTCACATTCGTCATCAGGAATGACCACAGGGGGTGGTAGGTTCTGTGGGATATAGAACGGGGGCCCCTGGTATTCTTGTACTGCAAGAGGCATGATGGTCTGTGGTCCCTACGGAGGTTTCTCGGGTAGATCCTGATTTGATGGATGCATGGTGCTGCATTGTTTGGGCTTGTATGATGCTAGCGTTGGCTAACACGGTACTTACCATCTTTTATTACCTCTCAATTATTTTTAGTAGTGCTACTATCTGTGGATCGATACCCGATGTTTCGACCATTAGGGGCTATGCCGGTTCGGAAGAACTCATGGTGACTGTAGATGATCTAAGAAAATATGAAGGTACCTCTGGTTGCTTATATTTATTTCGTTTGGCCACCTGTGGGTGCATAAGACAAAGCGTTATTATTTTGTTTATAAAAAAAAAAAATGCATGATGTTTTATTAGGTCGGGTAAAGTTATTTATTATGAGTTTTAACAAAAAAGTAATTTCTTGGCGCGGAGCCGGCATCAACACGGAGTTGGTGAGCTGCTTTAGAAAAGAAT
Organism: Akebia trifoliata; assembly: GCF_017979445.1. NCBI lineage: Eukaryota > Viridiplantae > Streptophyta > Magnoliopsida > Ranunculales > Lardizabalaceae > Akebia > Akebia trifoliata. The sequence continues at coordinate 18,995,425 of NC_141388.1, forward strand.
TACATCAGCACGGGGCTGGTATCGACACGGAGTCAACATCAACATGGAGTTGGCATCAGCACGGAGCTGGCTTTGACATGGAGTCGGTGAAATATTTTGAAAACGTAATTACCTCAGCATGGAGCTGGCATCGACACGGAGTCGGTAAAATGTTTTGAAAATGGAATTATCTCAATGCGGAGCTGGCATCGACATGGAGTCGGCATCAACACAGAGTTGGCATCAGCACGAAGCTAGCATCGATACGGAGTCGGTAAAACATTTTTGAAAAATTCGTTTCATTAGTACGGAGCTGGCATCGACACAGAGTCAGGAAAACATTTTGGAAAAATCATTTCATCAGCACAGAGTTGGCATCGAACGGAGTCAGAAAAATATTTTAAAAAAGTAATTTCATCAGAACGGAGCTGGCATTGACACGGAGTCGAGAAAATATTTTGAAAAAAAGAATTTCATCAACACGGAGCTAGCATCGACACCGAGTCGGTAAAATATTTTGAAAAAGTAATTTCATCAACATGGAACTTGCATCGACACGGAGTCAAAAAAAGTAATTTCATTAGCACGGAGCTGGCATCGACACGGAGTCGATAAAATATTTTGAAAAGTAATTTCATCAGCATGAAGCTGGCATCGACACAAAGTCGGTAAAATATTTTGAAAAAGTAATTTCATCAGCACGGAGCTGGCATCGACACGGAGTCGGTAAAATATTTTGAAAATGTATTTACATCAACACGGAGCTGGCATCGACACGGAGTCGGTAAAATATTTTGAAAAGTAATTTCATCAGCATGGAGCTGGCATCGACACGGAGTCGGTAAAATGTTTTGAAAGATAGTTTCTAAGATAAATCGAGTTGGAATTACCAATGTTTTTGGTAGTTACCAATTCAGTTCTCTAAAATCAACTCCGACCAGGCAGATCTCCAGGGAAGAGGTGGCGCACAATGGCACTCTTAAATCACCTCATTTCCTTGAATAGACGTAATATATCCCCTTCGTATCAACAGGGCAAGATCTTTCTAGGCACCGACTTTGATTAAGAATTGCAATTGGCACTTTTAAAATCTTTTTTTTGAAAAAGATTGAATTTACTTGAGTTGATTGATCGGTTGTTATTTTTGTTAGATCATGGACTTGGTTTGAAATTGGATATGGATCTGGTTTGTAGTGGATCTAGGTCTTAGACCCAATTGAAACTGATCTGGCTCGTGGACCCAGTTGTAGTGGATCTGGGTCGTAAACCCAGTTGTAGTGGATCTGGGTCGTAAACCCAGTTGAAAATGGATCTAGGTCATGGACCTAGTTGTAGTGGATCTGGGTCGGGGCCCAGTTGAGATGGATCTGGGTTGTGGACCCAGTTGGGATGGATCTGGGTCGTTGACCCAATTGAAACGGATCTGGGTCATAAACCTAGCTGAAATGGATCTGGGTTGTGGACCCAGTTGTAGTGATCTGGGTTGTGAATCCAGTTGAAATGGATCTGGGTCATGGACCCAGTTGAAATGGATATGGGTCGTGGACCCATTTGTAGTGATCTAGGTTGTGAACCCAATTGAAATGGTTATGGTTCGTGGACCCAGTTGTAGTAATATGGGTTGTGAACCCAGTTGAAATGGATCTGGGTCGTGGACCCAATTGTAGTGGATCTGGGTTGTGAACCCAGTTGAAATGGATCTAAATCTGGGTCATGGACCCAGTTGAAATGGATCTGGGTCGTGGACCCAGTCGAAACGGATCTAGGTCGTGAACCCAGTTGGAGCAGATCTAGGTCGTGGACCCCTCTTAGATGGATATGGGTTGTAGACTCAGATTGGGTAGATATGGGTTGTGGAGCCTAATCTGGTTTGGATCGTAAGCTAGGTTTTATAGTAGAAAATCCGCACACTCTTTATGTTTATTTTGAAAATGGTCGGTGGGGAGCTTGAAGATAATAGCTCCCATTGGTTCCCGCATTTCAAGATTAATCTGGTTAGTCACATAACCCCCTTATAGTCACATGAAACACAATGGGCCCACTTGAGGCCCAAGGTTTTAAATTATTTTGATCAAATCCATTGACGGATGATTCGTGCCCCCCTTTTTTTTTTTGAGATCATTGGCTAACAAAATCTATTTTACTTAGTTTTCCAAAGTTTGGGGGACTTTTCTTGAAGGCACCATTAGTGTTTGAGTGATGGTAAAAGGGGGCCCCATAAAAATAGACTGTGCAATGGCCTGAATTAGTACTGATCCGTATCCAAAAATTGGTTAAACTCATCATCATCTCATTCGTGCTTTGAACACGGTTGAAACATTCCCTGTTTCATCTGTGTTTCTGGAATTGATGGGGTACACGATATTTCATCTGTATTTGAGGCACGGATGAAACACTCACTATTTCATCCGTGTTTCTGGAACGGATCAAACACATTTTTGTCCATCCGTTTCGTGGATACGGACTAGAAAAAAATTCAGTTTCTGCCATTCACAGAAACTGGTCTCTTTGCCACTGTTTTGCTTCCCTTCTTTACTATTTTTTCTTTTTGGAACATGGATGTGATGCAACATGACATGCATTCCCCTTTACCTAGGGGGAGATGAAAAGAAAATGGAAATAAATAACCTATGATCTAAGTGTGCCTCTTTGGGCTTACAACTTGGGCTTCGAGGCCCGAATATATCAAACACATACAACTTTGTTTTGGGGGTCGATGTAAAATTGAAGACTTGTGTCCTAGCATTGTCTAATCGGGCACATGCATGCGGCTAGTAGGTGGTTTCACGACTACCTGATCTTCAAACCTCGATGTATACCAAAGTACGCACGTCATTGGTTGGTGCTCGGATTTGATGTGTTTATCTCCAACACTTGAAATAACGATCTCAAGCCGTAGAACTACTAAGCATCGGGACTAAGTATATTGAGGGTGGGGTGGCTTGTGAAGTGGGCTATGCTCGCAAGTGCACGTGCAACAAGATTTGTTTTTTTTTTCGTTCCTTTTCATTAACCCCCTTACAAACATGTAATAAAAGCAACAAAAGTAAATAAATATTACAATGTGGATATAAAACAAAAATAAAACATAGGAGACAACCAACAACCAACCAATGTTAGTAAAAAAAATCTATTTTTTTTTTCAAAGTAACTGAGTTGTCACGAGGGATGAACCAAGATCCCCAGTGGAGTCGTCAGTTGTAGATACGTGGCTTCGCGATTACGATGACCACATATACTAATGATTGGAGTCACCACCATTCATATTGTAAGTGGATGTGAATGGTCACCGATGTCTATTTTTTGAAAAAGTGACATTTTTGGCACGTAGTGACTCAAGATGGATAGGGATTAATCAAACCTTGAGATTCGGGGTAAGCGACTCGATTGGAGAAAAGGGAAGGTGTTAGGCACCCTTTTCTCCCCGTCAAGTGGCTGCAACGTCAAAGAACTCGATCATTTTGATTAAAAAAAATGCAAAAAATAAAGTGCCACGTGTTGTGCATTTATACCCTAAGTAGGGATTTGCTTTCGGCTCGATCATAGGGTCATTTCATCGAAGGAGATGATCCTAAGAAACAAGAGCCTTGGACATAATTCATATTTGAAAAGTGTCGGCTAAGGTCATGGATCCATTCTCATGGGTTGAGAATGATCCAATTTCCAATGCCTTAAAATCATTTTTTGGGGTCAAATCGAATTTATTTTTAAAAGGGATTACAACTGTTATACTTTCGACCGGATCGGAGTCTAGTCTATCGGAGATAAGAGAGGGGAACATTACATCTTAGTAGCCTTCTAAAATACAAATTAAAGAGAAGAGAGGGATAATTGAAGAGAAAAATGGAGAGGGTTAGAGAGAGAGAAGGAGGGTGTTTTGTTGAACCCACCTTGAAGCTTTAATCTTTCTTTTCTTCTTCTTTTTCAATGTCTTCTAAGGTCCTCAGTAAATGTGAGAGAGTGTTTTTCTTCTTGGAAGGTTGATGTGAGAATAGAGAGGAGGTGATTAGAGAATTCAATTTTTTTAATGAGACTTGGTGTAGAGTTAGTAAGAGAGGATTGGTGAGATTTTTATATAGTGAGAATTGGTAATAGTAGTTATAGTGGGTAACCATTTTTGTGATGAGGAGGGGGGTATTTATAAATAATTGGAGGGTATTTAGGGGTATAATAGGGTGAAAGGTTGAAAGGAGGGATAATGGCATCGATTTTAGGGGTGAAAGGTATGAAATTTATAGTGGAATTGAGGGTAATTGTGTAATGGAAATGGGTAATGTTTAGATCTAAATGGTTTGGATCTTATCCAAATCCATTTGGGTAGAGTGTTTGGTGGAGTGAGATGAGTGATGGTTGATGGGGGAATGGGGGTGTAAGGGAGTTATTTGGAGAATAAGTGTTAGGTTGGTTGAAGAGGTGAGGTGTTTAGATTTAAGAGAATGGGTTGTATAAGGAGTTAGGTGGTTGGATTTTGAGAGAATTGAGGGGATGATGACATATGACAAATGGGGAGGTGATGAGATTGGTTGATTAGTGATGGTGGTTGTTTGATTAGAGAGAAGGGTATGGGTTAGTTTGGTGATGATGGTAGGAGGTATGGGTTGAGGTAATTTTATTGAAGTGTTTTAAGGGAAAGTGATGGGTTGAGGTGTAGAAGATATGCGTTGTGATGTGGGTGGTTGATGGTGTTAAAGAATGGTGATAGGTTAGGGTGTGTAGGATATGAGTTGTGATGTGGGTGGTTGATGGTGTAAGAGAATGATGATAGGTTAGGCTAAGTTAGGGTATGGGTTGAGGTGATTTTGGAGAGAAGTGATGTGGGTAGATGAATTGTAAGGGAAAGGTGATGGGGGTAGGTTATTAGATAAGGGAGGTGTGAGGGGATGAGGACATGTGTCACTTTTTGATGTGAAGAGGTGATTAGTTGATGTGGGTAATAGTTAATGGGTTAGGGTTGTGGGTTGGATATGAATTGGATATGGGTAGGGGTTTATGGGCTTTGTAATGTTGGGCTTAGGTTTTGGAAGTGGTTTTGGGTTTTAGGAATTGATTGGGGTTATTTTAGAAATGATTTTGAGAGGGTAGGTTAGTTTTAGATTTTAGATGATGTGGGATTGATTTTAGGTTAAGGGTAAGGTGAGAAATTAATATAGGAAATAGTTGAGGGTTTGTGGGCTTTGAATGAACTTAAGGTATTTGTATATTTGGAGGCGGAGCAGTGGAAGGTAGATGAGGTGATAGGTGTCCCAAGTCTCATTTTTTCTTTTTTCTTTTTTATTTTTTAGGATTTTTAGAAATTATTAGGTTGATCAAAATGACATGTGTTGGCAAATCGGACTTTTTAGGCCCATCGACGAATTTTATTGAGAATCGGGTATTTTTGGATACAAGAGTGGAGTGGTGAAGGTTGGGAAAGTGTAGGGGAGTTCAAACCCTTTGGCGGGTCCCTTAGACCATTGGGAGGTCTTAGGGGCTTTGGTTCGATCAAAACGTCACTTTTTAGTGATTTGGGCTTTTGAAGCCCGTTAGTTAATTTTGTCAAAAAATCGATATTTTGAGTGGAGCGAGGTAGATGGGAGCATGACGAGTCCTTTTGGTGGGCCCACTAATCCGTTGGGAGGTTTTAGGGGCTTCGATTTGATCAAAATGTCAAATTTTAATGCTTTGGGCCTTCGAGGCCTGTTGGCCAAGTTTATTGGAAAATTACTGTTTTTAGGCCCTTTCGAGTGAGGGCCCATTCAAATTGGGGTGTCTACAGTTATTTTAACTCTTTTATCATCCAGGGTACCTACTATGACACCAAGCCCTATACTAATTACATTAGAAGATCTATCAATGAAAACCTTCCAACTCGAACTCATATTTGTAGACTCTATTACCCTCTCGGTACTCAACAAATCTATTTTGACTTCTACAGGAACCTTTTTGATTGGGAAGTTTGCCAAAGAATCTGTTACTATTTGCCCCTTTATGAAAATTTTAAGCTGACACTTTAAGTCAAACTCCACCAACTATATTGCCCACTTTACTATCCATCCATCTTCATCCATCTTCTCAAGCATTGCTTTGAGAGGGTACTCCCTATTGACTTGGATTATATGGTTTATGAAATAGGATCTCAATTTCAATGTAAAGAACACTAAGGCCAACTTGAGCTTCTCAATCTTGGTGTATCTGGTCTCTTTATCTATCAATGTCTTGCTCAAGAAATAGAGTGATTTCTCTCGACCCCTTTCATGTTGAACCAAGATTGAACTAACAACATTCTCAGACACAACTAGGCATACCCCAACTTCTCCCATTTTTAAGGCTTGTACAAGATTAGTATTCGCAAGGTATGTTTTTAGCAAAGAGAAAAACTTTTTAGAATCTTCTATTCTTTCAAATTTCGTGTTTTTCTTTAAAGGTAGGTATTGTGGACACCCCATTTTTGGATTCACCTGATTAATCAACTCGTCAACCCGATTGCAACGGTTACCAATGATGGATGTTTATTTCAATGTTTTATTTTGTTACCAGATATATTTCAGAAATCCGGATGAGGTATCTCGAACTAACAAAACGGTAGAAACCGCGATGCGATAGGAAAATATAACCCCAAAAGCTTAGAAATCATCATTTTTCAGATAAAAAGAAGTTTCACGATAAAAATCACTAAAAAATAATCAAATTACCAAAATACCCTTAACCTTAAAATATCCCTAGAGCCTACGTTATGCTTAGGAAAACCCATTCAAATACATAAAACAACAAATTGAAATCAAATAAATCATTTTGCCAATTTTCATAGAATTTGACAAAATTACGAAAATACACCTCATAAAGTTCACGACCATTCCACACAAAAAGTTTCATAAATGACACAAACCAATATTTTCATTGAATGTTTTATGAAAAATCAATTCTAAAACATCCTAAAACATCAAAAACTGACTTGAAACACAAAAAGTCCTCTCCGAGGGCAAAACGGTAATTTTATAATTTTTATAATTAAAAATTTTGAAATTAATAAATAAAAAATTAAATAATTAAAGTGAAACATTAATAAAATTAATTTAAAAATTTGAACAAAAAAAATCGATCAATTAGGCTCTCAGGCAAAATTGTTGATGGTTGCCAAGATATTTATTCAAGGACCCCTCTATTTGGGGGTCCAAAGAATTAAAGATATAATAGAGGGGGGTTCTCCAAAAAATTAAAGTCAATCAAGTAAGACTAAAGTCAAAATTAAAGTCAATCAAGTAAGACTAAAGTCAAAATCTTAAAGTCAATCAAATAAGACCAAAAGTCAAAACCCTAATAGAGTTCTAATTAAATAATAATTCTATTTAACAATCCTAATTAATAATAACTCTATTTAATATAATTATAACTAAAATATAACTCTATCTAAAACAATTCTAATTAAAATATAACACTAACTAAAAGAATTATAATTAAACACTTAAAAATTTATAAATAGGGGTCCTCACAACCTATTTTCGTATCCAAGAAAAAATCTTAAGAGAAGTAGGTCAAAAAGCTTCCTTAGCCTCCCAAAAATCTTAATTTTGAAGCCCTAACTCCTTACCTAATACCCATACCTCAATTTTAACTCGAAAAACACCTAGAAGCTCTTCAAAAACACTTAGAAATCCATAAACAAATCAAAAGAATCCAGATCTAGGAAAGAGATACCTTACCTCGGAGATCAGAAATCAGAAATCAGATCTAGAGACAGAACGAAGTAAGGAATACTGTACAAGGAGTTACTCCATCAGATTTGAGGGAATAAGACCGTTGTCTTCAGAAAGATATACAAATTTGTTATTTTTTTTATTATTATTACTTAGGCTTTTTAGCAATGTAGTTTATTTGGGAATTAGTAGAGATCGGCATTTGCCGGGCGGGGTTGGTGCCTAACACCTTCCAACTCCGTAATTTGATCCCCGAACTCAGTTATTTATTAAATAGATTAATTTTTTTTATCCGTTTAAAGTCGATATTCAATTCCTAGACCGTAATAATAGGTGGCGACTCCCAAACCTCAAAGGTCAAAAACGGATCCGCGCACCCCGCGGATCGAGGGCGCTTTCAGTGGCGACTCCACTGGCGATTATTGAGGATCAGACTTGAAAAACCCCAAGTATGGGAGTATTGCTTGTAGGACCTAGTTTTTTATTTTATTTTATTTTATTTTTAGTTATTTATTTATTTTATTTTGATTTTTATCATTCTTTTGGCTCTATTGGTGATCATTGATTGGGATGTTGAATATTTTTGTTTGGCACATCTTTGTTATGGTTCAATTTTACGTCATTCAGAATGACCCTAAATAATGCAGGATATCAAAGGTTAATGACATGGGGAATGACCCATTTTTTATTTGAATTATTTTTGGGTCTGTATTATCTTTTGATTCAATTTTGAATACTTTGTTTTGACACTTTTTTTTTATGGTTCAATTAAGGGTCACTTGTTTATTATCCCTAAATAATGAAATATTCAAATTGACATATGAATTAAGGATGAGATGATGTTAGCAGTAAAAGTTTGGATATCATATTCTTGGATGCTTAATTTTTGTGGTCCCAATCAAAGGGTTGGAGACTCTAAAATAATCTAAGATTTTTCAAAAGAAAATAATGAGGCAAAATAGATTGATGTTGTTGGCATACGATTGATAAGATATGGGTTGATGTTATTTTTTTTTTTTATAAAAAAAAATAAAAAAAATAAAAAAAAAATAATAATAAATTTTTTTTAAAAAAAAAAAAAAAAAAAGGAAGAAAACGTTTTTTTTTTTTTTTTTTAATTTAATAAATAAATAATAAATAAACGTTAAAAAAATGAAAACCATTTAAAAAAAAAATTAAAAAAATTACTTTAAAAAAAATAAAAATATTAAAAAAACAACGTTTTTAAAAAATAAAAAAATTAAAAAGTGTTAAAAACAAATTTAAAAAAAAAAAGGAAAACGTTAAAAAAGAAAAAAACAAAAAAACGTGTTTAAAAAAAAATAAAAAAAAAAGCATTTAAAAAAAATTAAAGAAATGTTTAAAAAAAATAAAAAAATTAAAAAAATGTTTTTAAAAAAATTAAAAAAATGTTTTTAAAAAAATTAAAAATTAAAAAAATGTTTTTAAAAAAATTAAAAAAATGTTTTTAAAAAAAATAGAAAAAAACATTAAAAAACATTAAAAAAATTTAAAAAAGAAAAAACTTAAAAAAAAATTAAAAATTAAAAAAAAAACGTTTTTTAAAAAATAAAAAAAATGTTTAAAAAAAATAAAAAAATTAAAAAATAAAAAACTTAAAAAAAAATTAAAAAATAAATCTTAAAAAAAAATACATTAAAAAAATTAAAAATTATTAAAAAATAAAAATACGTTTTAAAAAAAATATAAAAAAAAAGTTAAAAAAACTTTTGAAAAAAAAATGTTTTAAAAAAATTAAAAAAAAAAAACGTTTAGAAAAAAAAAACGTTTTAAAGAAAACATGTTAAAATAATAAAAAAAAAAAAAAAAAAAAAACATAAAAAAGTGTAAAATTTTAACCAATTAATTTAATCCAACCAACAGGTAAGTGGGTGAACTGATCCAGACTGTTCAAACTAAATCCCCTATATCAACCTGACCCAATCGGTGAAATGTATCAAACAATTTGAACCAATTAAACCAGTTTGCCCAATTGACAAATGGATCAAACTGATTAATACCAAAATTAGTTGGACTAATTAATTTCACTTTTAAAGATCCAGATCACTTTATATAAAAAATATTCGATCTTATGATCAAATTATTTTGTCTGATCAAAGGCTCAATCCTAATCAGGGGTAGACCCATTTCTAACCTTTCTCACCTTCTTGGTCACTATAGAATTGTAGTGCATTTGGATTTAATATTTTCCACTGGACTTGGACTAATTTCAAAATTTTAATCATATGGTTAAGAGTCAAACCTTCAGAATCAATGATTAATCTTAGGTGCCCCTAAACGTTCTAAACCCTCATCTGTGTCATTTTGGATCCGTCAAAATAGTCGTCTAGTCAAAGTACCAATGTCAAGTCCAAGTAGTCCATCAACCCAGAAGGACCTTCTCGCTTTGTAGATAATTGTCCCTGAGTTTTCTTTGAGTTTCAATCTAGTTAGTTGTTTTAGTTACGTTAGTCTTTCATCAACATTCCAGTTTTAATCGAGTTTGTCAGTCTATGTTTTTCAATTCCAATAAAATAAAGAAGCTTTTGATTATCCTGTGTGCAATAATAATGTGAACATAAAATCTAACATGAGAAATGACTTAAAACTTACTAATCAAATTTAATAAATATTAGAATTAAAGAGTACACTCAAGAAGTGCAAATTGGTACTACATTATCCTTAGGGGAATATGAGAAAATAATAAACTTACTTAAGAAATTCAACAATGTTCCTACATGGACTCATGAGGATAGATTATACCAAAATAGATCAAGCCATAAAATCGAGGGTGAACTTCAAAATCAAAGATTATCGATCAAGAATGATGTAGTTCATACCATCAGAAATGTGCCAAGACCCATATGAAGGTATCCATCATGTTTTTTACTTAGAGAAAAAAATTATCATTCGCAAAAGAACATGAGATTTTCTTTGAAGTTTGGAAATGGTTGAACGAGTCAATGTCAAATACAAAGAATTCAATCACACTTAATTTCGTAGAAGAAGACTGAAGATTACTCATTCTCAGAAGAAAATTGAAGTTACTCCTTCTCAAAAGAAGACCTTATTCGACAAAATAATCTAGCAGCATTCACCAAAGGAGGCCTTCTTTGGCCGAACTATTTTCCTGTCTTACCAAAAAAAAAAGACAACTTTTTTTAGCCCCTTGCAGCCTCTAAAAAAAATCAAATAGCATGTTTCTTTCTAAACCACACCAACCAACCTCGGGAGGGAAGTCTAAGTATGAACTACGTTTTGACCTGATCCCAAAAGAAAAAAAGAAATATTTGGGGTACGTAGGCAGCCTGAAAAGTTACTACAGGCCCGATTACGCAAAAAAAAATAATGTATTCTCTTAAGAAAAGTGTCATCCAAAAAGAAAATCTCCTATTGAAAGGTTCAAAAGAAAAAAAAATACCAAATTAGGGGTATTAAAAAAAATTGGCAGAAAAAAAAAGAATGCCAAACTAGGGGCATTAGAAAAAAAAGTCAAAAGAATTTACAGAAAAGAATGACAAAAAAAAGAGAATATAAGACTAGGGGCATTTTAGGAAGTCGAGCCTTTTATCCTTTCTTTCTAAACCATATCCTAAGCCCACCTATTAAGTCCTCCTGAATGCTAATTGACTCGGTTAAGGTGCAGGAAATCAAGAAGTTGTCGAGTTGATTATTCAAGATCATCAAGAAAAAAAGAGAAGCCCGCTAAGTCGTAAACCCAAAAAGGTGACTTAGGCAAAATTTAGGGCATAACCATAAAAAAGAAAGCCTGCTAGGTTGAAAACCTGAAAATGCGACCTAGGCAAAAATCAAGGCATCATCAGAAAAAGAAAAATAAAGCCTGCTAGATTGAAAACCTGAAGAGATGATCTAGGCAAAAATTAGGGTATCATCAAATGGGAGGAAATATCTTATCAAGAAGAAAAATTCAAAAGGAAACTTGTGCAGAAACTAGAAAATACAGAACCATTTAAGTCACAATACTCGTTTTTCAGCCAATAGCTCACATCCGACGAAGACAATGTTGAAGTTGAAAAAATCAGAAGTCATCTTGAACATTGTAGGATCTTCAAAAGTATGTTTACTTGTTCAAGTGTTCGCTAATGGAAGATGTAGAATCATCAACCACTTTAAAGAGAAAGATCTTCTATTCTAATATTTATCAAGATTTTTTAAATCCAGCTCAAGTATTTTTCAAAAGAAATTCAAAAGAAAATGATCAATCCCTTATTGTATATATGATAACCTTAAAAGTCTTAAATTTAAGGGAATGTCAGTTCTTCCATCTGTCATACATCAAAGTCCATATTTTTCAAGCGTAATCCATTCCATCAATCTCGTAGTCAAGTTCCAGTTAAATCCAACCTTGAAACTATGGGCATTTTTTGAAAGTCATTTAATTCTAAAGTTTTGTTCTTAATCATATGATAAAAAGAAAAATCTTATTTAAAAGTCCAATGACAATTATGAATCCAAATGCATGATAAGCCAATAAAGGCCCGATCTTTCAAACTTTGAGCTCCATTAATAGGATTGTTTAAGTTCCTATAAATCTAAGCTCGAGAAATGTGGCTTAGTAAGTTCAAATCCGAGAAACAAGACTCCAACTTTTTGAATCATAGAATAAATAGGTTTTTTGAAGTGCCTACAAACCTAAGTTCAAGTCTGAGAAACGAGACTCTAACATTTTGAATCATAGAATGAATAGGCTTTTTGAAGTGCCTACAAACCTAAGTTCAAGTCCGAGAAACGAGACTCCAACTTTTTGAATCATACAATGAGTGGGTTTTTTGAAGTGCCTATAAACCTAAGTTCAAGTCCGAGAAATGAGACTCCAACTTTTTGAATCATAAAATGAATAGGCTTTTTGAAGTACCTATAAACTTAAGTTCGAGTCCAAGAAACGAGACTCTAACTTTTTGAATCATAGAATGAATAGGCTTTTTGAAGTGCATATGACCCTAAGTGTGAGTCCGAGAAAGGAGACTCCAACTTTTGGAATCATAGAATGAGTTGATTTTTTGAAGTACCTACAAACCTAGGTTCGAGTCCGAGAAGCGAGACTCCAACTTTTTAAATCGTAGAATAAATAGGTTTTTTGAAAGGCCTATAAACCTTAGTTCAAGTCCGAAAAACGAGACTCCAATTTTAATAGGATTATTTAAGTTCCTGTAAACCTTAGCCAGAGTCTGAGAAACGAGACTCCAGCTTTGTTTGAATCATATTGAATTAACAGGATTGTTTAAGTTCTTTAGCCCGAGAAGCATGGCTACAATAGGCTCGAGTCTGATAAACGAGACTCAAACTTTTTCAAACTCTAAAAAAGAATTTCAAATAGGATTTAACGAAGTTCCTACAATGTTATGATTCCAATTACCTCATTGTTCAACCTTGCCATGATTGCTTTCGTTGCATAAGCACATTTCAATTTTGAATCATTATTGTCAATGAGAGAAGATCTCTAGAACCTGACACATTTTTACTCAGTAAGCATCACACCATTGCACACACGAGGATTTTTACATTAGTTAGGGAGAATTTTCTAAAATTCAAGGATCTGACGCCGTCAGTGAGAGCTCGAGCTCAAGGACCTGACAATTTTTAGTTCGGGGACAGTTTTACCCTCAAGAATCCGAACGCCACGATGAATTGCTAAATCAGGCTGCAAAATGAACTGTCACTAGCTTTGGCATTCATATATCGCACTATCTATCAAAATAGATTTACTATCTCGTTTGCTTTAACCCTCTGCCAAAGAGGGGCATCTGTAGACATCTCATATTTGCACTCGCCTGATTAATCAACTCGTCAACCCGATTGCAACGGTTCCCAATGATGGATTTTTATTACACTACTTTATTTTGTTACCATATATGTTTCAGAAATTTGGATGAGGTATCTCAAAATGACAAAACTGTAGTAACCGCGCTGCGATAGGAAAATATAACCCCAAAAGCTTAGAAATCATCATTTTTCAGATAAAAAGAAGCTTCACGATAAAAATCACTAAAAAATGATCAAATTACCAAAATACCCTTAACCTTAAAATATCCCTAGAGCCTACGTTACGCTTAAGAAAACCTATTCAAACACATAAAATAACAAATTGAAACCAAATAAATCATTTCGTCAATTTTCAAAGAATTTGACAAAATTACAAAAATACCCCTCATAAAGTTCACGACCATTGCACACAAAAAATTTCATAAATGACACAAACCAATATTTCCATTGAATTCCTTACGAAAAATCGATTCTAAAACATCCTAAAACATCAAAAATTGTCTTGAAACACAAAAAGTCCTTTTCGAGGGTAAAACGATAATTTTACAATTTTTTATAATTAAAATTTTTGAAATCAATAAATAAAATATTAAATAATTAAAGTGAAACATTAATAAAATTAATTTAAAATTTTGAACCAAAAAAATCGATCAATCAGGCTCTTAGGCAAAATTGTTGATGGTTGCCAAGATATTTATTCAAGGACCCCTCTATTTGGGGGTCCAAAGAATTAAAGATATAATAGAGGGGGTTCTCCAAAAAATTAAAGTCAATCAAGTAAGACTAGAGTCAAGATATTAAAATCAATCAAGTAAGACTAAAGTCAAAATTAAAGTCAATCAAGTAAGACTAAAGTCAAAATTAAAGTCAATCAAGTAAGACTAAAGTCAAGATATTAAAGTTAATCAAGTAAGACTAAAGTCAAAATCTTAAAGTCAATCAAATAAGACCAAAAGTCAAAACCCTAATAGAGTTCTAATTAAATAATAATTCTATTTAACAATCCTAATTAAATAATAACTCTATTTAATATAATTCTAACTAAAATATAACTCTACCTAAAACAATTCTAATTAAAATATAACTCTAACTAAAAGAATTATAATTAAATATTAATTCTATCTAAACAAACACTTAAAGAATCTATAAATAGAGGTCCTCACAACCTATTTTCGTATCCAAGAAAAAATCCTAAGAGAAGTAGGTAAAAAAGCTTCCCCAGCTTCTCAAAAATCCTAATTTTGAAGCCCTGACTCTTTACCTAACACCCATACCTAAATTTTAACTTGAAAAACACCTAGAAGCTCTTCAAAAACACTCAGAAATCCATAAATAAATTTGAAGAATCTAGATCTAGGAAAGAGATACCTTTCCTTGGAGATCAGAAATCAGACTAGAGACAGAATGAAGCAAGGAATACTGTACAGGGAGTTACTCTATCAGATCTGAGGCAACAAGACCGTTTTCTTCAGAAAGGTATACAAATTTCTTATTTTTTTTTATTATTACTTAGGTTTTTTAACAATGTAGTTTATTTGGAAATTAGTAGAGACTGGCGTTTGTCAGACAGGGTTGGAAAGTGAAAAAGTTGGTGCCTAACACCTTCCAACCCCGTAATTTGATCCCTGAACTAAGTTATTTCTTAAATAGATTAGTTGTTTTTATCTGTTTAGAGTCCGTATTCGGTTCTTAGACCGTAATAACTAGGTGGCGACTCCCAAACCTCAAAGGTCAAAAGCTGATCCGCGCACCCTGCGAATCGATGACGTTTTCAGGTATATGAGCCTGCACTTGTTTAACGACTTAAAAATGAGCATGTTCATCATGACTGTTGTGGCACCCCCGAAATATTAGCACAAAATCCCATGTCAAATCTTGAGGTACTAGGTGGCGCCTAGAAATTTTGGAATGATTTCCTTTGTTTATGTTAGCATTCCAAGACACTTAAATGCCTGATAAACTATACACATGATATCCTGTATATATATACAAAAATAAAATAATAATAAAAGCCTATATACATTTAACAACGTATGGTAGATCAGAGTGTGAAGAAGTAGATAATATATAGAAATCTATTGAAACTTCTTACTCTAATAAAAGTCCTAACACTTAATCCAAATCTATAATACCACCTGGGCGAATTATCGCTGCTAGGGGGTATAGCCCCAGAACTCATCAAGTAACAAGTTCTAGTCATCTATTTGACCAACTTGGTGATCCTCACTTGGTAATGCTACTCTTCATTTTCCTCATCAAGTACAGAACCTGAAATAAAAAAAATGAGAAGAAAATGGTGAGTAACGATGGTTACCAAATAGGAAAGCAAACAATTTATACCAATAACCTTCTCCTAACATGAACAAGTAAGCATTCTGAATTATTTTAATACATGCAAATTTTTACTAAATGAATTACGATTAATTAGTACATATAGTCAGAGATGAACAACTAAACAGTTAAAAATTCACATTACATCAATCAACAGTTCTTACTATAATATTTTTCTTACACAAATCTAATTGATAAAATTGAAACAATAAACATGTTTTTCATTTTATAATCTAAAATAAGACAACAGATACATAATACACAATGGTTGAGGAGTGGAATTAGAGAGTTGGGATTCTACGACTAGATCGCTCTAAGTCGGGACATGATGTTCCAATAATAAAGTATTAGTTCTTAATTTTATGGCTAGTCGATGTATTACCACACTTGCGAGACCATTTATCTAGTTCAGATTGGCCATTTGATATGATCGTAAGTAATGAATCTCTTTTCGATGTGTCAGAACATTTGACTACTATAGAATATTAGTGATCACTAACTAATTATCATCGTCTATGCTTAGTAGGCGTGCATGTGATTCTTACTATACAATCCCATTCATGTACGACCATCTTTACATTACAAGTTCATTAGTAAAGATAAAAAGGAATAAACCCAGATTCTAGTTGTGATTCTACTCTCATATGTGTCTCATACCACATATGAGTTTGGTTGTCTTTACCGTACATCCCAAGATAGTATATCACTTCGGATGATGTGACAGACTATCCCTTCAAGCATTTACAAGTTCTTTAACAGTTCATAAAATAGTTATTTATACATATATCATTTTTCTTTAAAAATAAATAAGAAATTAATATTACAAAGTTGAGAATGGATATCTAGTTTTTTACCATGTAATTGTGGCCACCTAGTCTAAATTAAATAATAGTACACAGCACATAATCGTAAATAAATATGAAAGTTACCTCGTGATAACAGAAAGTAGACTAACCCTAAATATCTATTCATCAACCCACATATATCATCAAAATGCAAAATGCAGACATCACCCCTCGGGTGTGATTATGATATTTTACCATTTCATCCCCTTTTCCTTTTTTTTCTGTACTTTTTAATTTTTTGAATATATTATTAAGTTTTCGATATTCATTCACTCAATATGATTTCATTGCATATTAATCATTTTTCAAATTTTCAAATTTATTTTTATTATATAAATTAAAAAATTACAAAAATTTGATTAAAATAGGGTCTCAACAATGTACATGACCAAACTAGCAAAAATAATCTGATAAAATATCTTACCCATGTATAATTTATTATAAAAAAATTAAACACATTAAATATGAAGGTTTTGGCGTGAATTTGAAATAACAAAAATAATTCTATATTTTTGAAACACATCACAAATTTTCGTTAAAAATCCTAAATGTAGTTTTCACAATCTACGGTTACCAATAGAAATCATAAGCCCCTACCAATCTCTATGCAATAAAATTAAAAATGTGCACAGTAATCGAGGTGATCAACATGAAAATCGAGATAGATCTAATACGGAGATGATTGATTTTTGAATCGGGCATGGTGGTTTCGAAGATTTTGATGACGTCGTCCTTTTTCTTTTCTACAGCGAAGGACGATTTGAGCTTGAAGTAGATGAAATCTGAGGTTGAAGGGTCAAAACCCTCGGGTATCCTACGACTGATTTTTGATAAAATACGGAGAAAATAAGAGAAGATTAAAAAGAAACGAGTGGGATTTATAGAGTTCAATGCTACAGGCATTTTTTCCTTCTTCGTCGAGTATCGACGGAGACCCATTTGCGACGTAGATCGAAAATAAAGTTAGTAGAAATCAATGTTTTAAAATTTTTTTGAATGGTTGATATTGGTATGCTTGGAAAGATAATGAATAGTAAAAAAAATTAAAATTCTTTATATAGCTTGTAGGATGAAATCAATATTTTAGATGTTGATTTGTTTGATGATAACTCGACTGTCTGAACTTTGAAACTGACGAATGAATACTCTATTTTCTATATATTTTCATTGCAGATCTAATGGAGTAATCAGATTTTACAAATTCTCTCTTTCAAAGATTCATTTTTTTAGCTTGGTTTGCCCTGAAAATCGAAATTATTTATTTATTTTATGATAATTCGACTTTTCGGACTTCGAAAATGATAAGTAATACTTCATTTTCTATAATATTTTGTTTTAAACCTAATAGTGCGATTGAATTTTAAAAAATTTTCTCTAGCAAAAATTCATTTTTTAGTTTGATCCAACTTAAAAATCGAGGAATTTACAATTTTTTCGTTCAGACTTGTATTTGAGCATGTTTATAGCTCAAAGTATATCTCTCAACCATTTTGAATCCAGTGATGAGGTCAAATTTCATTAAAAATGATCAAAAAAATCTTAAAATTTTATCCTAAGTCCCATTTTCAGAATTTTCTCCAAATTCCACTATTTGTTTTTTCTCAAAATATGAATAAAAAAGTTGAGGTATTACAACTGTCCTCTAACTAGTTTTGGAGTTGCCTTTTTGTCTTTTGGAATCTCTACAAGAGATTTGATCTGATTTGAGTTTGCTTATATTCCTCTTTTAGTGATCAAGTAACCCAAAATTTTCCCGAGGTAACAGTATAAGTATACTTTTCTGGATTGAGCTTCATCTCGATCTTCTTAATTAGAGAGAAGAATTCTTTGAGATTAGCCACGTGATGTTCTTTCCTTTTGCTCTTCACGAAGAGCCCATCTATATAGGCTTGTACTATCATTCCTAATAGATTTTCAAAAATACATGTTACTCGCTTTTAGTAAATTGTGCATGCATTCTTCAACCAAAATGGCATAACCTTGTAGTAGTACAACACTTAATTATTAATTAATGTTATCTTCTTCTAGTCTTTTAGGCTGAGATAAATTTGATTATACCTCAAGTACCCATCCACAAAGAAAAACCTCTTTTGACTACCTGGGTTGTCTACTACTTGATCCAATCGGGGCATGAGAAAACTTTTGTTTAGTCATGCCTTATTCAAATTGGTGAAGTTGATGTCGCTTTAACTTTACTATTGTTTTCGGGATTGTTACAATGTTTGTAACCTAGTCCGAGTACTACATTTTAGGAATGAAACCCACTCATATGAGTTTTCTAATCTCCTCATTTACAACATCATATTTGCAAACCAAACCTGAATTTTTCTTTTTGATCCAGCTCGAACCCGGTTCTTACTTATCTTCATTCTTTTATCTCGACGAACTAAACCTCGTTAAAACTTAGGAGACCACTTCCCTTAGTTAATCTTTTATAATTGTCATTACCTAGTTGTCATTAGACCCACTCGACTTCTCTTGCACATATTATGCAAACCTATGTTGCTAATTGATCTCCTTTGAGATCTCATATTCATGTATGTAAGGGGAATCTCAATACTTGATAATAAGTACAAGGTACAACTCACTTCTTATGAGTCCATCACCTACCAAAGATATTATTATACAGTGGGCAACTTCTAGTATAGTGAATCTAGTTAGTAGAGTCACTGGTCATATAGTCATGAGCAAGAAAATCTTTTCCCATGAATGATTCGTTGACCTATCGAATCCAACTAATGGATCTTGATGTTGTCGTTGTCATCTTATTAGAAATTAATATTTATACTCTCCTTAGCTTTTGGACTACTAAGGGAATGAACCCAAAATAAAATGGGGGATGTTATAAAGTTAGCAAGAATTGAACTTAATCTAAGTTACAATTCAAACCTATTTTTGTATTTTTGTGAAATAAAATGGAAAGTAAAATGTTGCTGAAAATTAAAACAATAAAAAAGAAAATTATGCTTCGTAAACAAAAGAAATAAAACTATTAGTGATTAGAGTAACTTAGGATTAGCACATAAAATTGTATTTGAGTTTATCCTTCTATGCACTCAACGATAAGGGCTTGGTGTGAGCTCCTTGAGTTAGAAAATATGGCATCAAGATTTTGGAGAAAACACTATAGTTAAGAATTCTTTACTCATTAATGTATGAAGTCCTTACCATCAAATATCTAGTGTAAACATGTTCTATCTTGATTTTATCTAAGCATAAAACATCTAAGTTAAGCATATGAGGTGTAGAGATTCAACTAAAGCTTTGATACATTAGAGTTTGATAAAATCTTGAAGTAAATCCTTATACATTACAAAGAACATGAAAGGATAAAGAACTAACAAATAATTAAAGTTTGCTCCTAAGCATACTCTTTTCACTAATGGAGGGGGTCTAGCCTATGGTCATGGCAAGGATACAAGAGAAAATAAAAGAAACAATACTTGTATTCATGATAATCAAGATACACTATCTCTTTGAGAAATTACATAAGTTGCTGAAATAAAATCTAACTAGAAAATAAAAATTAAAAAGAAAATACTAAATGCATTGGGGGGAGAACAAGAGAAGGGACAAGAACCCAAGAATTTTTTCCTAATTGGAAAAGTAATCTATTTATAGACTTTGAGGTGTTCTTGAAGGATTCAAATATAGCCACCATCACTATTGTGTATAATCTCATGTGTGAAGCAAAATGGTGCAATTCTAAGTGATCAAATTGAGGTAGACTATGTCACATTGGGGTTTGACTATGTCGCATTGCTCTAGACACCTCTAGATCTCAGATTTTGATGGCTGCTTAATTTAACTTCTTGATTGTAGTGTACTTTTGCTTAAGTGATGTCGTATTCATTTGGATGAGTTGATCATTGACTTGTACAATTAAAACATGCGATCAAATTTTTGATATTTACAATAATTTTTTGTAATTAAGCTTAATTGATATGGTATAACATGAAATGTGATAATTTGAGGCTTATCATACTTATTTATCTAATCTAATAAAATAATGATGGAAATCGAGATAATTGCCTTGGAAAAATGTGGATAAATCAATGTTTTGAGACATTGATCACACTTCCAAACCTATCTTTTTCTAATCCCTTAGAAAATAAAATTATCACTTTCACAAGCATTTTAACTGCATTTAACGAATGCATGAAGCCCTTAAATCGTTAGGTTACCCCTAGTGGATGAGTTTGACTTATGAGGGTTTGCAGAGAATATACCCACAAAATTCAAAATAACTTTTGAAGTAATAATGGTCAAAATCAATACTTATATCTAAAAATACAAATTTTTTTAAGATTTATCACTCATTATGAGGTAATACTTGGTATGGAGTCTCAACTCTTATATCTCTATGACAAAACTTAGACTTAGATTATAATGATTTTAACTTAGAAATTTTAAACATTTAGTTTCCTGGAGTAAAGTTTAACCTTCGAACTAGTCCGAAATACTTGTATTAACTTAGGGTTTAATTCTAAATTTAACATCTTGTCTGAGATTGTGAGAAGTGTGGATGTTCAGTTTAATACCTCTAAGGGACTTTATCTGTGATATTTTAGTGTACTCATGTTTTTACACTCGATGACTTTCACCCTATTGAAACGCTAAACTTTTCTACTTTGAGTCTTTTGAATATTTCTTTTTCATTTCAATTGATTTTTTTTCTTATTTTTTCTCTCTTTTTCTTTTCTACTCATTTTTTCCTTTTTTTTCTATGAAAAGTAGGTAGCCCTTTTTAAGGTACCCAGTTTAATTCACTGGTTATTATTCTAGACATAGTCAACCTAGTTTTGTTCTTCTTCTAATCAGCCAACAAAATGAACAAAGAAGTCAAAGTTCATCAAATCCAATTTTTCCTCATACTATAGATAGAAAAAAGGTAACAAGTTTACTCAATTCAATCTAGACTCTTGGTAACCTTATTAGAAATAACTATAAATGAAAGGTAACTTTGTTCTAACTCTTGCCTAAGAGAAACACAAATGGAGACTCCAGATCAAAGCTTCCAACCAAAACTGATTTATTATTTTTAACTAAGTTCTTAATGGTACAAGCTAAGATCTTGAACAATATATAACAAAGTTGCCAAATTTTTTTTTTTAAATTTTTATGATTTTTTATTAGAAAATAAAAAAATAGAAGAAAATATGTGGAGATTCGACCTTGTACCCCAAACTTAAACGTAATATTTCCCTCAATATTTTAGTATGCACATGCAAATGCAAAAATGAAATTGACAAAAGGACATGAAATAGGTTGAATATCACCTAAAAAGGATTTTACAGTCAAGTGATATTAACACAATGTATCTTGAAATGAGACAACACACCACTCACCACTATTGTAGCATTGATTGTATTTACCGTATTAATCGTGATCATGTTGTATGATGCCAGAAGCACCACAAAAGATATTGTGATCATAATCTAGGTAATTGGTTCCTAAGCTACGTCAAAAAAACAAATACTAGTATTTTCAACCTACATTGTGTAAACTAGCAAAAGATAAAATAATTACAAAAAAATTAATTTTTGAAAAATACCATAAATAAAAACTTTTTTTTGAACAAAACATGGATAGTATATAGCATTCAGATAATGCAAAAACAATTACTTAATAAGGAAAAGTAAACATAATAGCATAAAAAACTAATAAAAACTCCTAATGACAACATCTAATCAAGCATCTAATCTCTTCATGATCTGCCTCTAGCAGTGGCTATCTCGAATTTTCTGATTCTCTCGTGTTGTTTAGCTGCATCGAGTCGTCGCTCTAAAGTCTTTTATTCTCTATATAACTTACCTATTCCCTTGAAATTTTTTGTAAATGCCTTCTACAGGTAAGGTGGTTTGACCTCATCCAAAAAGGACGTGTCCTTAAAATCTGGACTAAATGATTTAGCCTCGTCAAATTCTTGTCCTGGGTGCTTATACCCATGAAGGCTTCAGTGCTCCTTAAACTGCTTAGGTATCAATTTCCATAAACCTAGGGTAAACTCTACAAAAAACAATGCATCCTTGAATTTTGAAAGTTTGACCATCTTGCCTTGGGGTGCTAGCATTGCCATTGGTACTCCCATTTGCTTCTCAAGAATCTGATAGACTAAGTGTGGAAAACTAGTGAGCGATCCTTATTTGACTTGACGAAAGCATTGATTAGAATTTCTAATATGAGACGGGACATGCAAAAGTCAAATCCTTGGTCTGGATCATGTGCATGATGTACATGTGCTTTGCGAAAAACAAAATATTATTCTGTATCCCCAAGATGTTTTGATGCCATCCATCGTCAACAGAGATACTGATTAGCTCGAAAGCTTTTTGATAATAATCTTATGCTTTTCTTGCTGATGCATTGTGACTCAAGAACTAGTCATGTGACAAAGAATTCAAATGGATGACGCGTCTGACTAGTTTCATCCTCGACTTCCGTAATTTTTAAGATCGTATTGATGTCTTGAAAACCAATGGCAAGTGCGATGCTATGAAACTCAATGGTAAGCGATGGAATGGTGGGATTGTCCAAAACTACGAAAATGTAAAATTCTCTCATAAATTCCTTGCAATAAACTTTGAAACTGGTGTAGAACAAATTATTTCATCCTTGTTCGACACGATCTATTGTTGTCTTGAAAGTAGGGACCAAAAATGGATTCGTGAAAACTATTTCATTTGGATGAAGTCATAGGTACTACTACAATCAGGAGGGAAAAATGATCGACTATCTAAAATCTGAAGATTATTGGTGATAGGATGACTATGATGCAGTGAAGGTGATGAATCTGTAAACATGGTAGCTGTGATCTGATCACAATTTAATGCTGACTACGTTGATCACTTTAGATTCGTAGAAACACAGTTGAGAATGAAGATCTACAAATTGGATATTTGATGAATGTTGAGTTGGACGAATTTGAAAATGAAAGTGAAGAAGATAAGTTAGAGATTAGGACTTATTATTTGATGTTAGGATTGATAGGAAATTCCCAAAGTACCCTTGAATCAAAAGAAAATTCTAAAATGCTAAAACTAATCCTAAAATAAAATAAACACTAATTAACTACAAGAAATAATCTAAGGAAATAAAATACTGAAGAAAATTATTAATTCCTACAATTTTGGTTGGGAAGGTAGTTGAGAATATCGTTGACATGATAAGGGATCAGCTCGTCACTTTTTAGCACGTATAGCTTGGATGCATTGGGTATGCTGTGCCGATACGTTGGTGACTACTTGAAAAGGTCCAACAAGGGAGAAACCTATCGATAAGTAGATCATTCCTTTCTTTCTAGTTTTGTGCAATCCTAAACATATAAGACCAATTATGATTTTTTCTTTTAAAACCTACAAATTTGATTATGAACTGATAACTATTCTTGATGAGCAAAATGGTTAAGTTCTAGGCCTAACTGAAGCTAAAAACTATAGTACTCATCCAAATTTTTTAAATTTACTAAAAAAAAGAATAGATTGCCTCCTAGAAGCACTAAGTTTAACATCTTCAGTTAGATGAAAACTCTATTAATCTTGATAAATTGGTTCATCGATGAGAAAAACTTCCTCTAAGGGTACACACTTGAGATATGGTTTGAAAGTGGATCAGTCTTTAGGATTAAGGACTTCAACAACACCATGGTGGTAAACTGTTTGGATGATAAAAGGACCAGTCCAATGAGGATTGAGTTTTCTTGAAAAAAGGTGGAGTCTGTTGTTGTACAATAAAACTCTTTGACCAGATTCGAAATTTCGTTGAAGAATGTGCTTATCGTGATATAATTTTGTGTACTCTTTGTAGCATTTAGCACAATCGTAAAACTCATTTTTGATCTCTTCTAATTCATCAAGTTGTAACTTACGATGTTCACCAGCTTTATCTAGATCAAAATTGAGACGCTTGATCACCCAATATGTTTGATGCTCAAGTTTTACAGGGAGATGACAGGTCTTGGTAAAAACTAATCAGTAAGGAGACATTCTTATTGGTGTTTTTAAACTAATTTGATAAGTTCATAATGCGTCATTTAATCTCAAAGATCAATCTTTCTATGAAGAATTGATTATTTTCTTTAGAATAGTTTTGATTTTCCTATTAGAAATCTTTAATGTGTCCATAAGTTTATGGATGATAAGGTGTTGTAATTTTATGAGTTATGTGGTATTTCCTCATCAATGATGTAAATATTTTATTATAGAAACATGAGCCACCATCACTTATGATAGCTCATGGAGTACCGAATTATAATACCCCGAGTTTTTGACTCGTATCTCGAAGAAATCAAATGATGATATTTTGAGAAAAATGTCGAAAGGGGAATTTAAAGTAAAACACTCGAATATTATTTCATTTATTTTTAACAAAAATCGACTTTGCCATTAGATTGAAAATGGTTGAGGTATATACATTAGCCTGTCAACAAGTTCGAATTCGAGTTCGGATGGAAAAGTTATAAAATCCTTGAACTTCGTGTTGAGTGGGACCCAAAATAATGAAATTTCGTTAGAACGAGATTCAAGAAAATTCGACAATACCGTTAGGTCCGCAACGAAAAATTATTCAAAATGGAATACTCATTTATCTTTTTTTGAGTACGAATGGTCAAGTTACCATCGAAAATATAAACTAAGTAGAAACACCAAAAATACCTTCCAACTCTTCATAAAAGAAAAAAACCTTCTTTTTATTCATTCTCTCTTTTCCTAACTCACAAAGAACCAGCCCATTTCCTACACTAAGGGTTTCAACCCATTCTCGACAAGATCCCTCGCAATCAAGTCCGAGTTGAACCTCAACGAAAAAGGCAAAGTCGTCGGCGTTGTCGAGCTACACGTTCTCACCCCACCCAACCTTCATTTCCTTTTCTTTCACTTAGGTTCTTATCAAAAATCAACAAAGGGGTTTCGGTTCTACTCATTTGGAATCTTATCCAAGTAGGGGAATAGTCATTCCTAATCGTTGAAGTAGGAAGAATACTTCCTTCAAGGGTTTCACAACCAACCCGATCCGTTTGGCACCCAAGTTCAACCAATATCGAAGCTTCAGACAACAGATCCTTAATTTTCAAGCTAGCTCATCATGCCCAACAACCACAATGGTAAGGAACTTTCAATTCTTAGTAGTAACCTTAGATTTCGAAAATGTGCATTTAGGTTTTTTAGAAAACTTGTTGTTTATATTTATAAATCGTAGAAATCTTGTGTTTGATTTTAAATTCATGTTAGAATTAGAAATTTGATGTGTTTTTATGAAGTTTTAACAACAAATTCGTGGGTGAGTTGAAAGGTTCGAAGAACGAAAGAAAAACCCGAAAAACGGATCGAAAAATCCAAAATCGTGAAATTGTTCAGTATTGTCAACAAAAGCCATCGGTGCCACCCACACCTGTCGAAGGCCATTCTGTCGGTCCCACCAATAGAATCATGCTTTTGTCACCGACAACCATCAATATCATTTTATTAAAAACTACTTCTAGCTGTTGATTTATTCTCCTCATGACTTATACATGTTTTCCCACCCTTCATTTCATTAAAAACATTAAAGTAAATGTCCTTTTTAACTTTTACTTTCCATTTACTTTAAGTCCTCTTTAACTTTTACTTTTCATTTAATTTAAGTTTTTTTAATGAAATTAAGGTTTTACCTCCCATTTCGGATCAATGAGAATGGTTTTAAGATCCAAATCTCAAAGGATTAAAATTTGAATTTTGGTTTCAAGAACTGAAAGTGCACTCGATCTGCGGGGTACGCAGATCAACTTTTAATTTTTGAGGTTTGGGAGTCGCCACCTAGTTATTATAGTCTAGGAACCGAACATTGACTTTAAAAGGCAAATAACAATAATCTACAAAAAAAGAAACTAAGTCCGGGATCACGTTACGGAGTTGGAAGGTGTTAGGTACCAACCCCGCCTAGCAAACGCCGGTCTCTACTTTTTTTCAAAGAAGATTATATTGTTAAAAAATCTAAAATAAATAAATAAAATAATAAAAAAAAAATAAAAAAAATTTACCTTGATGATCGCAACAATGGTTCCCTCAGAACTGGCGGAGAGATTTCTTACTTGTGATTCCTTGCTTCGTTTCCGTCACTGGATCCACTACTGATCTTCTAAGATGAAATATCTTTTTCCTAGATCTGGGTGTTTTTTAATTTTTTGATAGATTTTTGGGTGTTTTAGAAGGGTTTCTAGGTCTTTTTTTGAGCAAAAAGTTGGGGTTTGGGTGTTAAGTAAGGAGTTAGGACTTCAAAATTAGGATTTTAGGAAGGTTGGGGAGGCTCTTGGACCTACTTTTTCTAGGATTTATTTTTACTTACGAAAATAGGTTGTAGAGGTCCCTATTTATATATTTTTTTAAGTACTTTTTTAGATAGAGTTAGTGTTTAATTAGAATTATTTTAGATAGAGTTAGTGTTTAATTAGAATTACATTATATAGTTTTAGAGTTTAATTAGAATTCTATTAGATAGTTTTAGAGTTTAATTAGAATTCTATAAGGGTTAGAGTTTGACTTTGATCTCACTTGATTGACTAAAATTTAGGATTTTAACTTAAGTGTTACTTGATTGACTTGATTTTAGGATTTTGGCTTAAGTCTCACTTGATTTTAGGATTTTGACTTAAGTCTCACTTGATTGACTTGATTTTAAAATTATGACTCAAGTCTTACTTGATTGATTTTAATTTTAATTAGGATTTCACTTTACATTAATTAATGTTTTAATTATTAATTTTAGAATTTTTAATTATTAAAATTATAAAATTACCGTTTTGCCATCGGAGATGACTTTTTGTGTTTTAAGTCATTTTTTAATGTTCCAGGATATTTTAGAATCAATTTTTTGTAAGGAATTCAATGGGAATATTGATTTGTATCATTTATCAAATTTTTTATGCGAAATGATCGTGAACTTTATGAGGGGCATTTTAGTAATTTTGTTAAATTTTGTGAAAATTGGTAAAATGGTTTATTTGATTTTGATTTTTTATTTTATGTATTTGAAATGATTTTCCTAAGCGTAATGTAGGCTCTAGGGATGTTTTGAGGTTAGGGGTATTTTGATAATTTAGTCATTTTTTAGTGATTTTTATCGTAAGACTTTTTTTTTTTTCAAAAATGATGATTTCTATGTTTTTGGGGTTATATTTTCCTAGTGTGGCGTGGTTTCTACAATTTTGTTAGTTTGACTTCATCTGAATTTCTGAAACGTATCTAGTAACAGATAAAGCATTAGAATAATCATCCATCATTGGAAATCGTCGCGATCGGGTTGACGAGTTGATTAATCAGGTGAATGCAAAACTGGGGTGTCTACAAGAACAAAACGTAAATTTTGACGTTTTCGAAAAATTTTCAAAAGTTGATATCTTTCGCGTTATTCTGAATTAGACTATAAAAATTATATGGTGTTGAATCTCGTGTTAAAATCTTTCATTTCTAAAAACCTGTTTTAAATTTTGAGAACTTTGAAAAATTAAGTTTTCGACACTCAGCCAAATTTCCATTAACTTGTTCAATTTTGGCAGTTTGCCTTTGTGTACTCATTGGGACCCTATTTTAATAAAAAATTGATAGTTTTTCGATTGAAAAGTCAAAGTGAATTTGAAAACTTGAAAAGTGAAAGGTTTGGTTTGAAAAAATGAAAAGTAAAAATGTCGAAGAATGAGAAAGGGGATGAAACGGTAAAATGTCAGAAAGGGGAGAAAATATAAGTAGCTATTTTACGAGCTGTTAAATAGTCTGTGAATGCTTGAAGGGATAGTGCGTCATATCATTCGAAATGGTGTACTATCCTAGGATGTACGGTAGGGACCACCAAGCTCATACGTGGTATGGAACGCGTATGAGAGTGGAGTCACAACTGGAATCTGGGTCCATTCTTATCTATCTTTACCAGTGAACGTGTATTGTAAAGATGGTCATATATGAATGGAGTTGTTTACTTTTGAAATCACATGCACGCCTGAAAGGCATAGACGAAGATAATTGGTTAGTGATTACTAACAATCTAGTAGTAGTCAAATGCTCTAACACATCGAAAAGAAACCCATTGTTTACGGTCACGTCAAATGGCCAACCTAAGCTGGATAAATGGTCTCGCAACAACTAGCCACAAAATCAGAAACTACGATTTTATTGAGGAATATCATATCCCGACTAGGAGCAATCCTGTCATAAATCCCAACTCTCTAATTATACTGCTCTACCATTATGTATTATGTACCTGTTACTTTATTTTGAATTATAAATTGAAAAGCATGTCTACTATTTCAATGTTGTTATTTAGATTTGTATAAAAAATGAAAATGTATAGTGAGTACTGATGATTGGTGTTATGTGAACTTTTAAAATGTTTAGTTGCTCATCCCTGGCTATATGTACCTAGGGCTGTCAACGGATAGATATCCGATCGGATAGTGTTATATTCGAATTCGAATCCGAAAAAAAATAATACTATCCAAATTCGAATTCGAATTCGATCGGATATCCCTAACAAACATTCGAATTCGAGTCCAAAAAATATATCGAATATCTGATAATATCCGATTCGATAAAAAATCCTATAAAAGTCTGTCTTCCTCAATCTGTTGGAGTTCGCACAGTCGAAACCCAAATTTCATCCTAAAAATCACACCGACTGGTTCAGATCGGAGAGAGAGAGAGAGAGAGAGAGAGAAAGAGAGAATGTACTTGGATGCTCACCAGCTGGAGAAGACGTGTCGGATTTCGCATAGTCGAAGCCCACATTTTCTTTGAAGAATCACTCCGATTGGTTCAGATCGGAGAGAAAGAGAAATAATGAGAAAGAGAAAGATGGTCACCGACCGGAGAAGACGGTGGTTACAGCAATTGAAACCACTGTTCGTCTGGTTCTTCACGTTTAAAGGTTTGAAAGAAGATAAAGTTTAAAAAAAAAATTTAGAAAAGTTGATCACATCCTGGTGATATTTCATTTTATACACCACAACTTTTACCTATTTGGATACATAATCAATTACAACGAGGATATACTGGAAACCCTAGGATATAAGAAAGGGTCTCATAAAATCTATGCCCCATACGTCAAAAATCTCGATAATCAGTTTATGATTATGAGGCATTTTATTTCTCTTATAAAATTTTTCTTAGTTTTTAACATCAACTACACTATTTGCTAAAATTGTGGGCATTTCAGAAAATGGTAGGCTAGAAGAAACCATACTGTAAGATTTTTTCAACGGTCTTCTTACCACTGAAGTGCCCTACATAGGCATGATTATGACAAAACTCAAAGATATTGGCTTGCTCACAGGTTGGAACACAACGTCTAATAATCTAGTTGGGACAATACTTGAATAAGTATGGTTCATCCTAAAAA
Source organism: Akebia trifoliata (assembly GCF_017979445.1). Taxonomy (NCBI): domain Eukaryota; kingdom Viridiplantae; phylum Streptophyta; class Magnoliopsida; order Ranunculales; family Lardizabalaceae; genus Akebia; species Akebia trifoliata. The sequence goes on from NC_141388.1 coordinate 19,025,402, forward strand.
TACCATTTGGCTTTCAAAAGGAGATGGAGTTTCTCTTGTTTAGTCATTGAAACTGGAAATTGACCTGTAACTAGGTAGTTGACAATGTCAGCATATCACAAAATGTTAAAATTAGAGACTTTCATAAGTTGCTCATCAAGAAAAGATTCAAAAATGGGTAAAGATTTTTCAGATGACTTAGTAACAATCCTAGATAAATGATTAGCTACAATATTTTCTACATCCTTTTTGTCTCACATTTTGAGATCAAATTTTGTCAAGAGTAGAATCTAATGGGTTAACCTTGCTTTAGTATCCTTCTTAGATAGAAGGTACTTTAAAGCAACATAGTCTGTATAGACCACGACTTTCAATCCTATTAGGTAGGGGCATAGTTTACCAATGGCATAGACCACTACTAGCATTTCCTTATTTATCGTAAAATAGTTAAGCTGAGCATCACTAAGGGTTTTACCAACGTATTAGATAACGTGAGGATGTTTATCAATTTGTTGACCTAAAATATTTCCTGTCGCATAATTTAAAACATTGCACATAACCTCAAATGGAACATTATAATTTGAAGGTTGAATGATGCGTGCCGAGGTTAACTTGACCTTAAACTTGTTAAACACAAAAAAACATGACTCTAAGAAGTTGAAAGAATCGTCCTTGCCTAAGAGTTCACATAAAGGCTTCGAGATCTTTCTGAAATCTTTAATAAATCTATAGTAGAAACCTGCAAGACCTATGAATAACTTAATTTCTTTGATAGTCTTAGGAGATGCTAACTTTTCAATTAACCTAACCTTTGCTTTATCTACTTCAATTTCTTTCTGCTGATTCAATGTGACCTAGCACAATTCTAGATGTTACCATAAAATGACATTTTTCCCAACTAAGTATTAGGTTGATTTTCTTACAACACACAAAAACCAAAGTCAAGTTATGGAGACATTCCTAAAAACTTGATCCGAATACTAAAAAATCATTCATGAACACTTTGAGATATCTTTCTATCATGTCTAAAAATATACTTATCACACACTATTGAAAAGTAACTGGTGCATTGCACAACTCAAAGAATATGTAGCGATACGCGAAAGTTTTAAAGGGATAAGTAAAAGTTATTTTCTCCTAATCAGTAAGAGCAATGGGTATTTGGTTGTACTCGCAATAGTAAAAATGCCCTACTAGACACTCTTATATTGGTCAATGAAAGGTAACAGAAAGTGATCATTGGGAGTTATTGAGTTGAATTTCCTATAATCGATACACACTCTCCATCCAGTTTGGACTCGAGTGGGAATTAATTCGTTGTCTTGGTTCACTATCACATTCATACTAGACTTTTTAGGAATAACTTGAATGGGACTCACCCAATAACTGTTGGAAATGGGGTAAATGATACTTGTATTTAATAGTTTTATTACTTCACTCTAGACTACATCCTTCATGACAAGATTTAGCCGTCTTTGTGATTCTAAGGAAGACTTAGCAGAAACTTTTAGACGAATGTGACGTATTACCACTAATAGACTAATTCTCTTTATGTCAATTATGGTCCAACTAAAAGCTTCTTGATGTTCGCCCAAAAAATTTAGCAACTTTTTATCTTGGACTACAATAAGGTGAAAGGAAATCATCGCAGGCAAAGTTTGATTTTTTTCAAGAAATGCGTATCTCAAAGTCTCTGTAAGCATTTTGAGTTCTAATGTGGGAAACACAATTTGGGAAGGAATGAGAGTGGAAGTATGAACAGGAAGATTTTCAATTTTTGCATGCCAACGCGTAGAGTCTAAGTAAGAAACATATTCAAACAAGGCATTGACTTCACTTATGGATTCTTTTATGTCAAAATCTTGATCAAAATGGGTTTACACGTTTGATTGACTAGCATATCTAATATGTTTACTTCCTCCACATCATCATCTACATCAATTCCTTGAAAATTGTGGAAGATATTCAATTTGACTTTCATATCCTCGAATGCTAAAGTCCTAATCCCATTTCTATAACGAATGACTGCGTCAGAAACTTAGTAAAAATGGACGTCTTAAGATAAAAGGAACATGACTATGTGAATTGATAACTGGTTCTATGTTTAAGACAACAAACTTGACTATGAAATAGAAATCCTTGACTTTTATTATCGCATCTTCAATTATACCTTTGAGAACTTTGATGGACCTATCGGCTAAGCTTAGCGTGATATCGGTGGATTTCAAACCCCCAAATGTAGTTGTTTGTAAATCGAGTAAGGTAACATATTCATACTCGCCCTTAAGTCTAAGAGATATTTTTCAACCACTTGATCTTCAACATAAATGGAAATTGTTAGACATCTAGGGTCATTTAATTTTGGTGCAACCATTTGTTGGTTGAGAGACGAAGCTTGGACTACCATGATGACTTCCCGAGAAAATGATATTTTATTTTTAGCTATAGTCAAGTCTTTTAGGAATTTTACATAAGAAGGTATTTGCTTAATGGCATCTAAAAATGGAATATTGATGTGCACATTTTGGAAAACTTTGAAGACACCTTCAAATTGTTTAATCTTCTTATTGTCTCTAAGGCAATGAAAAAATGGAATTTTAGGAATTGGTGGAATGATGGGAAGTTTTTCCAAATCTTTATTTTTATCCTTAGGAAATTTTATGATTTTGTCTACTAGAACTTTGTCCTTTTCTAAGACATCATCTTTCTTGTCAATAGGCTTGACCTTGTTGTCTACCTATTTTCCTGACTTTTAGGTGTGGATAACTTGGATAAAGTCTTGTTGGTCTCTTGAATGGATTCCTACCTCATATTGTCATTTCGGTCCATTGGGAACCATAGGTTGACCTATAGGATTGGGAATAGTTTGACTGGGGAATTGTCTTTTATCTCTTCCTATAATAAAAAAAGCTAACTGACTCAACAAAACTTTAATCTTAGCTATGGACTGAGCAGTGACTTGATTAATCTAAGTTTGATTTTGATTGATATGCTGTTAAGTTTAGATAAGTTGCTGTTGTTGCTTCATCAACTTTCCATCATAGATTCTAAAGATGCCTGTTGTTGGCTACGTGAATTGTAATTATACATGAAATTTGGAATTATGACTATACATTCAGTAGATTTCTAAGATTCATACAAGACTTGTGGAATAATGGCTAAGTTTATAGAAGGATCGACTTGTTTATGATTATTTTTATTGTACCTGACAGACTACTAGATTGAATATGTTCATTTTGTTTATACAAAAAGTTCGGATGGAAACTATTATCTTGATGATTTGTTTGGTTTTAAGAATTCTGAGTGGGCTTCATAAAAGCACTATAACCATTAATAGCGTTAGCTTGTTTGGCCTTAATATATGGTAAGTTGGAATAGTAATTAACCAAATGGTCACTGTTGTCGCATAAAACACATAAAGAAGTTTGCTCGACTGAAACTTGTGAAATTGAGCGAGAATCATAGCGAGGAGTAGATGTTGAGATGCTAAAAGTATCTAGCTTCTTTGTAATATTGTGCATACGACTCAATAGATTGGGCATAATATTTTTAAATCAGGGTCTACCTTCATTTTGTACATTCCTGACTTCCTAACGAGATTTTCTCTATCAAACTCTTGGCTAGCTCAACTAGAAGATTGTATGCTTGGTTGGAGTTTAGTTCATGAATTGATCTTTATGCATAGACTCAACTAAGGTATATTGATTCATTGCTAATCCTTGATAGAAGTGTTGTTCTAATTATGCTTTGTCAATGCCATGGTGTAGGCATTTGACTAATAAATCATTGAATTTTTCCCAAATTTGAGAAAATTCTTTATCCGGACGTCCTCTAAAATTCCTAATTGCATCTTTCATTCTCTCGATTTTGGCAGCTAGGTAAAATTTAACCATGAATTTCTTAGATAGAATATCCCATGAATTTATAAAATTGGGAGCTAGGGAATTCAATCACACAACTGCATCTGAAGATAATGGAAACAACATGAGCTTAATACTTTCCTCATCTAAATTTTAATTTCTAAAGATTTGACATATGGTCAAAAATCGATTGAGGTAGGTGTGTGGCTTTTCACACCTTAAATTGTGAAACTTAGGGAACATATTTATGGGGGTTGCCCTAATTTCAAATTGAAGTGTATTGTTTAATGGTAACACAATGTACGTAGGTGGGGTAATAGAAATAGGAGTGAAAAGCTCATTGAGAGTTTGTCTCGATCACCTATCATGTTTAATGAGGGCCTCTTACGAATTCTATTAATGGTACACTCGATCTCAAGATCAAATTGTTCTAATGTGTTGCTCTTAGATCGTCTACCAAGCATGCAATTCATAGAATATTTCAAATAATCATGAAAAAAAAGACTTGACCTAGATAGGTTTCCTAACTTTAGACAGCTCTTAACTGGTTTAAAATTTAGCAATTACCCTTCCAAATCGGTTTTATGAAATGAAATTTAAATCATTTGGATCTTTATATCAGAGGCGGCATACAATGCATAAGTAAGGGCACTCGTAAAGCACCTTCCTTTCTTGAATAGATTGAGTCTATCCCCTTAAAAGGATAAAATCTTACTAGATGTCAAATATGATTAAGAAGCTTAATCGACACAACTTAAAACAGATTTCTCCTATTGAACTTGTGGTCACTATAGTCATGTTTAATTGATTTTAATTAGTTTGATTGGATGACTAGTGAGTTGATTATCCTAATTAGAGTAAGGAATTGGTAATAACCTCCAATCCTTAGCTTATGGTGCCATCCCTAGAAGAGGGTGCTCTTTACTAAACTTAATTACTAATCCAGGTGTGTACAAAGTGGAAAATAACAAACAAAGGCAAGTAGTAACTCACTAGCAATGAGAGATATGGGTGTTTCGAATTTACCTCCTGTGCTAGACGGGGTGAAGACGGTTGAGTTAACTTAGGCAACCAACTCCAATTTTGGTGTGCCAACCTAAGAAGACATGACAGTGTCGTCCTTCCCTAGTCTATTACAATTCAAGCCTTCTTGGATAATTAATGAACTAATGAAAGTTTCACAGCATTCCTAATACAAATGGATCTAAAATAAAAAAGAAACCTAACTAAAATATATAAAAAAAGAAAAACTCAACAAGATAGAATTAATCTTGGATCTAATGGATTGAACTTGATATTTTAGTCCAACAATTCTCCAACCTACAAAAGAAACATAGTATTAAAAACTGAACAAAATAAAAAATAAAAAACTGAACCTACTATTAGAATCTAGAAGTAAAAGTAAGAGTTGTGTTAAAATTTGAAGACTCCACTCTCTAGACTAAATGTTGCACATTGAATAGTTCACTGCATCACATTGAAATATCAGGATCTGTGTTTAAAATTTTCACATAGATCTTGGATTTTCTCACTGGTTGTAATGAACAAAGATTTTATGATTTTCTAAAAAAATTTGGATCGACAGAAAACATAAATAGAAAAGAAAAAATAAAAATAAAATAACAACAAAAATTAACTTCAACCAACTTAGAATAACTACACCTTTCCTTGGAACAGGTGCCAAAATTCTGATGTTGTCCTTGTCATCTCATCATAAATTAATATTTATACTCTTCTTAGCTTATGGGCAAGTGAGGGATCAAGCCCAAGGAAAAGGGGGGATGTTATCAAGTTATCAATAAATGAAGTTAATTTAAGTTACAATTCAAACTTGTTTTTGTATTTTTGTAAAATAAAATGGAGAGAAAAAGGTTAATCAAAATTACAATAATAGAAGATAAAATTATGCTATGTAAATAAAGAGATAAGACCATTAGTAATTAGAGTATCCTAGGATTAGCACATAAAATTGTATTTGAGTTTATCCTTCTTTGCATACAACCACAAGGACTTGGTGTAAGCTCCTTGAGTTGAAAAATATGGTATGAAGATTTTGGAGAAAACACTATAGTTAGGATTCCTTTACTCACTAATATATGAAGTCCCTATCATCAAATATCTAGTTTAAGTATGTTCTATCTTGATCTCATATAAACATAGAACATCTAAGTTAAGTATATGAGGTGTAGAGATTCAACTAAAGCTTTAATCCATTAGAGTTGAATAAAATCTTGAAATGAATCCTATAAACATTATAAACAACATGGAAGGATAAAGAAATAACACAGAGTTAAAGCATGCTCTTAGGCTTACTCCTCTCACTAATAGAGGGAGTCTAGCCTATGGACATAACAAGGTATAAGAAAAAAATAAAAGAAATAATACTTGTATTCATGATAACCAAGATACATGATGAGTGTCTCGAAACACTGAATTATACGCACATTTCTTGGATATTTATCTTGATTGTTGTCTCTATTTCTTCGTATTAAGGTAATAATCATGATAAGTCTCGAAATATTATGTTGCATGTTAATTAGGCTTAATTATACATAAATAAATTCATTTACTAGATAAATCTAATTATGTGTGTTTCTTGTACAGAAAATCAACATTTTGGAATCAAAATCTTAAGGCAAAAGCATTTGGGTCCACTTTGGAATGTTCTAATCCTTAACTAATGTTCTCATCTTTTGTCTTTTTGTGCAAAAAAAAGTGGAGGCTACTTTTAGACTCTTCTACACACATTTTTCTCTATAAATAGAGCCTCAATCTCTAGAGAAAGGCCTTTCTCCCGTCCCTCTTGATTCTCTTATCCAAGACTCCTTTAATTTAAGGCTCTTAGCCTATTCTCTTATCTTTTGTATTTTTTCTTCTAGTTATTTTCTTTTTGGCTATATAGTCTTGTAAGAAGTAGAAGAAGATGAATTTGTAAGTTTCTCCATGAAATGAAAAAAAGTTAATTCATTTCTTATCTTCTATCTCTTGTAATGACATTAAGCTAAGCTCCCCTCCATTGGAGAGTGAAAAAGCCTAGAGTAAGTTTTTGTGTTATTTCTAGTTTCATGTCTTTCTTTTATCAAAATTCTTATAAGTTCTCTTTAAAATTTCTTTCACCTTTTATTCTTAATATAGATACTTTATGCTTAGATTAGATCAAGATAAAGTATGCTTAAAATAGATAATTGGTAGTAGGAATTTCAAGGAATTCTACTTTATTTTTATTCCCTAATTTGCTTTCATTTGCTAAACTTTCCGATTTAAGAAGTTAACACCAAGCCCTTACGATTGAGTTATAAAAATCCTAGAGATTAGAAATTGCTCATCAACATATTCTAGGTAGATCCACTTCTAATGGTGATTTAATTTCATAAGTTTACTTGCTTTTAACTTCATTTACTTTAGTTCATTTTGTAGCAACTTTAAACTTCTTATAAGTTCAAAAATACAAAGAAAAATAGTTTTAATTCCTTTGGTTAATTCGAATTGTATTCTCTTAGCTTAACTCTACTCCCCTTTTATCTTGGGTTCGATCCCCTACTTGCCCCACAAGTAAGGTAAAAGTAAGATTAATATTAACCCCGATGGGAAGAACAACGATAGTCCCATCAGAATTTTTACGCCGCTGCCGGGGAAAGGGTGTCTAGTCGTAAGAACCTAATATATGGTGTGAACTCTTCCCTCTCTTGTGTGCAAATCAATAGTTTATAGATATAAAACCTTGAACAAATTTTGCATTATCATGGGGTTTAAGAGAAAATCTTGGATCCTATGTATCTTATGTGATAATTATGGTCATCTTCCCGAGTATTGTCCGAGTCTACCCATGTTTCGTGCTACGCAGGCCAATATGCATAATTCTAAAACTTCTTATTGAATGCCGACACTTAGTTCGTTCGATCAACCATATCACATAGATAAGTGGTTTCCCTCGAATACCATACCGTGTCAGAGCGAGTTCACTCAAGGTAGTTATTTTGATAACCATGATGATTTTTATATGCACTACACCTCAATGATGAATCCAACCATAATTCCCCACCAATCCTATGATTCTCAATATTTCTCCGAGTATAGAGGTATAGAGCCAAAGTCAACATTCAATGATTCATTTTTACCCTTTCCTCCAACTTCATCATTAGAGTCTTTGATGTCTGAGTTGTTAAATCAACAACAATAGTTCATCCAACAACAATAATTCTATCAACAACAACATGACATAGGTCAAGCCTTAGCCAGCATAGGAACTCAATTGAGTCACCTAGCACTATCTTTAGAAGAAGGAAATTTTGATAAATTTGAAAATGATGATATCTCTATCCCAAAAAATCCACCATTCTTTCAAAATAACTTAATGACCAGTTTTACTATTTTGAAGATTTCAATGATTGTCCATCAATAATTGATAATCTCGTCTCAATTGAAGTTCAAATTCTAACCAATGAGGTTACAGTTCCAACCGAAGCAATGATGAAAGTCCAACTAGATCAGCTTACTGTGCTCTTAGAAGAAAGAGAGAATGATCAATTTTCAAATGAGATAACTCCCAAGAGCCAGCCAATGTTTCAAATTCCCAATGAGCTAATCAATTGTACAAATTTGACTAAGAAATTTGATCCACCATCAAAGGAAACAATTGTTCAGGAAGAACCAAGGATGAACTCTAAATTGTTAGTCATACCAATGTTGACCACTATCGATCAACCATGTATCTCATCCAGCCTATCTTTTCACAAGGTTGTACAGACCCTGTCTGTCTTACAACTTTCATTCTCTTAGGAAATATGATGGTTGAGAACTATTTCAAAAAGGTGATGTCACTAAGAACTGAGGATAAATGAGAGATGTTGATCATTTTAAAAAATCATTTTCATGTCCTAGCGATGGTAAAAATTTGTCTGCCTATCATTTGGGGTGGAAAGTCTATCGTTGTGTCCATAAAATTAGATGCTAAGATAATACCTAGGATTCAGACCTTTTGATAGGTCCGACTAAAGACGTTAAACTTAGCGCTGCTTGGAAGGCAACCCATGTGCTTTTGTTTTAATAAGTAGTGTAGTTAGGAAACAAAATTTCTCAAAAAAAAAATACTTCAACCCTAATCCCTTTCTTATTTTCTTTCTCTTTAAGACAACTCTGAACCAAACCAATCAATTAGGACTACTAGGAATGCAGACTGGTCAGCAATTGTTGATTGAGTAACAGAGATAGATGTTGGCCTATATTGAGGAGAAGAAGGTACATGTCACTGAAAGTTCGGATTCAGATTAGGATGGGTTTCATTATTAGATTATGATATTTTTAGATTGTTTATTAATTCTTAGGTAAGATTTTATTTATGCAAAACTATTTCAAAAATTATAATTGTTATAATTTTCAATCTTTTCAGATCAGTTGTAACAAGTTTTGCATATTAATGCCCAATCCATTTCAGGTGTGATCCAACATTTTTCTCTATTTTCTTACTACATGTATATTAAGGACAATATTTCATTTAGATTATTAGTTTAGCTCACAATTGCATTGCATATCATTCTAGTTTAGTTTCATATTTTCAGAAAAATAAATTTGAAAAAAAAATCAAAAATATTTAACACTTTCGAAATATTTTCTTCAAAATCTTTGTATGTACTTTTTACATATGAATTTCAAATAGCCGGTTCATGTTCTAACTTTTGATCATAAGTTGTGGCGCCCCGCCGAACACTAACACAAATCCCCATGTCAGATCTCGAGGTATTATGTAGCACCTCGAAATTTCGGCATGATTTCCTCTGTTTATGTTAGCATTCCAAGGCGTTCAACCTGCACCTGATAAACGACATACAATCTTGCATTTACATACATAATGTAATAACGAGCGGAAGCCTATATACATCTAATATCGTACGATAAATCAGAGTGCAGAAGAAGAAAATTTATATACAGGATTATACAGAGATTTTCTCACTCTAACAAAAGTCCTAACGCTCAGAACAACATCTATAATACTACCTAGACAAACTAACACCATTAGAGGGGTGTAGCCCCAATACTCACCAAGTGACAAAGTCTGGCTATCTATTTGACCCACCAGATGATTCTCACTCGTGCTCTATACTTGTCTCGCCAAGCTTTAGATCTGAAACTAGAAAAATAGAAAAGGAAAGGGTGAGTAACAAGGGTTACCCAGTAAGGAAGCAACAATTTCTGTCAATAACCTCTCCTAACATGAATGAATAAACATACTGAATCATTTTAAAATAAACAAAATTTTTTACAGAAGAAAACTACGATTAACTGGTACATATAGCAGGGATGAGCAACAATATTTTTAACACAACATTAAATCACATCAGCAGCAGTACTCACTATAACATTCTCTTTATAAAATCTAATTGATTAAATGGAAACAATAAACATGCATTTCATCTTATATATCAAAATAAGCAACAGATACATAATACACAATGGTGGAGTATTGGAATTAGAGAGTTGGGATTCATGACTGGATCGCTCCTAGTCGGGACATGATGTTACAATTCTTCTCGGGCTTTTACTTCCTGATTTTGTGGCTGGTCGCTGTTTACCACGCTTGGTTGACCATTTATCCGCTCAGGCTGGCCGTTTGACGTGACCGTAAGCAATGGGTCTCTTTTCGATGTGTCAGAACGTTCGACTACAATAGATTGTTAGTGATCACTGACTAATCATCTTCGTCTATGCCTATCAGGCGTACATGTGATTCCCAAAGATACAAACCATTCGTATACGACCACCTTTACATTACAAGTTCACTGGTAAAGATAGAGAGGAATAAACCCGGATTCCAATTGTGACTCCACTCTCATACGCGTCCCATACCACGTATGAGTTTGGTGGTCCCTACCGTACATCCCAGGATAGTACACCACTCCGGATGATATGATGCACTATCCTTCAGGTTTTTACAAACTCTTTAACAGCTCACAAAGTAGCTACTTATATATATTATTTTCATTTGAAAACAAAAGAGAAATTAACAATACAAGGTTGAGAATAGATATCCAGTTTCCTACCATGCAAGTGTGGCCACCCGGCCTAAAATAAATAACATAACAGAGCGCCTCGCGCTAACAGAAAGTAAATAAACATGCAACCAGTAACATTATCCCTGGATATCCGTTCACCAACCTGCATACAACACAACAACGTAAAATGCAGACATCACCCCTCGGGTGTGACTCTGACATTTTACCGTTTCATACCCTTTTTCCTTTTTTTCGACTTTAACAGTTTTCAATCTCTTCATAAAATATCCATTTTCTGATATTCATCAACTCAATATGAGTTCATTGAATATTAAATCACATTTTTCAACTATAGAATTTATTTCTATCAATAATATTGAAAAAAAATACAAATTTCATATCAAAACGGGGTCCGAGCAGTGCACAAGACCGAATTTATGGCAATAACCCGTTAAAATACCCTACCCACGTATAATTTATTAAAAATAATTAAATATATCAAACATGCAATTTCTGGCGTGAATTTTTGAAATAACAAATAATTCTATATTTTAAAAATACATCCAAATTTTTTGATAAAATCCTAAATGCAATTTTCACAATCTAGATTACTAATAGAAATTGAGAGTTCCTTACATGTCTAGGTGAAATGATCAAAGCGTGTGCGCGGAAATCGAGGCGATCAACACGGAAATCGAGACGGACCGAATTTCGAAGCGGCTGATTTTTGAAATCAACCTAGTGGTTTTGAAGATCTCGATGTGCTCGTCTCTTCTCCCTTCTACGGGGAAAGGCGGTTTGACCCCGAAACCGATGAAAATCGAGGTCGAAGTTACGAAAATCTCCGTATAAAAATACGGCTGATTTTTGACTATATGGGGTGAAAAATACGAGAAAACGGAAGGAATTTGGTTGGATTATGTAGAGAATGAGGCTGCGGGCGTTTCTCCCTTCTGCGTCAAAAGACGGTTTGACCCCGAAACGGACGAAATCGGAGGTCAAAGTTTCGAAATTTTCGTATCCAAATATGGTTGATTTTTGATGATATTGGATGAAATAGAAAGTGAAACGAAGAAAGGTTGGGTGATTTTGTAGAGAACGTAGCTGCTGCGGACCTTTTTCTCTTCTGCGGCGATCGTCGAAAATGGACCATTTGCGAGAGATCTGAAGTGGAAAAATCGGAGGAAAAACAAATTTCTTTTTTTTTTCGTTTTTTTTTTTTCGCACTGTTTGGACGAGTGGGGAAGATGAGATTAAAAAAAAAAAAATTTAATATTATTTATATAATATTTGGGACGAATTCGGTATTTCGCCTATTGTTTTGATCGACGAAACTTGGTCATTCGGTCTCCAAAACTGACAAACGAATACTCTATTTTGCCTAATTTTTCATTCCGGATCTAATGGTATAATTAATTTCTACAAATTATGTCTCCAAAAAATTTACATTTTTGGCCTGACGTGACCCATAAACTTGATGTCGTTTTTATTTTTGACGATAATTCAACTTTCTGGTCTCCAAATTTGACAAATAAATAGTTCATGTTGAATAATTTTTCGTTATGAACCCAATGGTATAATCAAATTTTAAAAATTATTGTTCTAACAAAAAGTCACTGTTTTAGCCTGGTCCGACCCGGTAATCGAGGATTTTACAACTTTTATATTCGGACTCGCATTTGAGCGTGCTTACAGGCTAAACTATGTTTTTCGATCATTTTGAATCTAATGGTGAGGTCAGATTCCATTAAAAATGATCAGAATAAGGTCCTACAGTTTTACCCTAAGTCCTACTTTCAAGATTTTCTTAAAATTCCATTATTTTTTCCTCGAGATACGAATTAAAAATTTGGGGTGTTACATTCTCCCCCACTTAATAAAAATTTCGTCCTCGAAATTGAAATCATACTTATCAAACTTTGTCGCGATTCCACTAACACGATATGTATAATAAACAACACTTATTTTCGATTACCATCTATTGTTAGTCCCAAACCAATCTGATTTATAACTCGTAGACTTATATCTCCCATATTCCATCAACTCAACACATTAATTAATTAATCACTCTATTTCAAACTCATACTCCAACTAATCCATTATTTGTATAACCTTAAGATAACAATCAATTCACCTTGTATCACTTTCCCATCAATGTCTATCAACAACAATCCTTTCACATCTTCTTTATTCTTCATTCTTACTTCTCTCATCAATTACATCATATATTATGTTTTACTCATAATTATTATGAATATTACTCCCAAAAGCATAGTCTTACCGCAAACACACCACTATCTGTATATTCAATTCGATATTACATTTTTACTTATTGCGATATTTCCTCAAAACCTCTGTCATAACCTTTATAATTTAAAATCTTACTCGAGGGGATAAATCCTACATCTATTTTCTCACAATTCCATTAAGTCATCATTAATGCAATATTGTTACAAGATTATTCTTTCTCACATTTTACATTGACTCACCTCCTAACTTATACTCTACTAAATCTCTTTAGGATGGATGTGGGCACAGGTAGGTGGTAGCCGCTGCTTCTACGGAATCATAATCTTTACTTATAACGCTTTCGTTTCGAGGAGTGAAAATGAACCACGATCGAAGTCTTGAAATGATCGCTTGTCTGTAGAAAACATTGATCACGTAACAAGAACGATAATAATGAATTCTTCTACTGGAAGGTGATCGTGAAAGGAAAAGGTAAAAGAAGAGTTAGAACCGACACCGAAGATAGAAAGAGAAAAGGAAAAAGATGATCTATCTTTTCAAAGAAGGAGAATCGATTCAAGAAGTCGTAAAGCAATAGCTACTTTATCTAATAGTTCAGTTGTTAGGCCTCCCATAGTTTAGCCATCTTTAATTGAAAGGAAAGATAAATAACTCCCTGTGTTGATATTCGAGGAAGTAGCTCTCGACATGAAGGATATATAAGAAACACCGATTTATCTACTAGTGTAATATACGAGTAATTGACTAGACTATTGATATAAAGACTAACGTACTAATTGAACATCACTTGTCTTTTCACACTTTACAATTATTCTAATACCTATTTTGCAAGTTCTTAAATGATCTTCCAAAAATCTTATTCTTTTTTTTTGCAAGGCCTCCCAATGGTATAAATAATTTCATTACTTGTCAGTGGTTTCTAGCTCTAGCAAGTGTGCAAACTCTTCACAGAATTATATAATCTAGAGGAACCAATATTGAATAAAACTCCACGTTCTAACATTATAATTAGAAATTGTACCTTCCAAAACTTCGTTGGAGACAGGTACTTTCTCCTGGGTCACAATCCTTGCTCGCGACTGTGATAGAGGGCATTATTTCCTAATATGTTCCACCTGACCACACGCGTAATAATGTCAACGATCTTGTCTTCGTAGATCTCTGTGGAGTAGGCAGTTGGTAGACTGGGGTTTGTAGGCTCTGAACCTACCTTATTGATTCTTTTGGCCTTGTTGGCATCATTGGAGCTCCAACTGCTCTATAACTCGGCGATTAGGGAACTCTACAACTTGATAGCGAAGGAGTTCCATATTGTGGATACACTGATCCGGGGAAGATTAGCCTCGAATACATCGGCCTCTTGACTGAATTTGATCTGGGAAGAAAAGAAATCTAAGGTCAACTCATTTGCTCCTTGGAGGTCTGAAACTCTATCTCCTCTCATTTTATCCTTTAACCTCGATTTACCGTATCTCCATAATTGATATCTCAATCATCGATCTCTTGGCCCTTAGGTAGGGTTATAGTCTTCTAAAGAATCTACGGGTCTTCTGTAATCTATCAGGATAAGGTTGAGTGCATATCGTGATAACCTAGTGAACATCATATCATATCATAGTCTGTAAATAATAGATTACCTTGCACTATCTCAAAAACTCCTAGTGCTTGAATTCTTGAACAGTCTCAAAATAATCTATCCACAAACATCTTCTCGAGGTCTACCGACTCAAACGATCCATCTCCTAATACATTCATCTCAAACGTTACTAATGACTGGCATTGCCATCCAATGGAATGTAGTCACTGTTACCCATTGATCTCTCGGGTATTACATAGTACTCAAAATCTTTCAGGTCTTCAAAACCCACTTATTGACCTCAATCAGATCGAAAAAGTCCCCAAATCTTGATAGACGTAATCGTTGAAAATTCTACAATCACATCCTTAGATTTAACTGTCCTTGGGCTAGGGAATTCTCTTATTCTTCAAAGGCACGACCTTGTGGTAATGGTCTCTAAGGTGGAATAGTATTTCCCTTTTGCGAAGAAGTCCAACGCTTCCTCATTTCTTGGATTTAGTGGTGTGCCTTACAATCATGGTAAGTCTTATACCATCGCTCACTTCCAATCGTTATTCTTGTCTGTTCGGGATGGCATGAATACGTTATCAACTTTATTAAAATATGGTGGTCTCATTGTCTCATACATTGGTTTGTCTAGCATCTTTCAGAGCCACACATCCTTAATCAACTGACGTTGACCTGAACATTGTTCTCCTTTATATCCCAATTTACCACATTCGTAATATATCACAACTCTTTTTTTCAACTGATTTAGTATTATATGTTGTTTCTTATAAAATTCTTCCATCCATTGAGTTGGTATTTCTATAATATCACTCCTCACGTATGGTTATTTTTCCTATGAATTTGTTAGTTTCGTAATTATTTGTCTCTTATTAGATACTAATTGCCTTCCTTCCATTGGCGTCGAGGTGATGGTAGTTGTACTTTCATATTTCTTCTCTAAATTTGTCATTAGACTCAGCTACCTATCCGATGAATGACATTAGTTGTGATATCGGGTCAGTAGTCTGATCCAAAGCCTATCTTGTCTCTGTTGTGTTTTGGCCTCTGCTTCGTCCATCCTCTTGCTTATGTTCATCCGTATTAAGGCACTTATCATAATAAGGCCAAAGCTACTCTTACATAACTATGAATTACTATCATAGATTGGAACTTAGTAATGGACTCTATTTCCACTACTAAAGAATAAACTTAGAATCCTATCTTAGGCTTACAAGGCTCTATAAACATCTAGACACGGAAGAACTAATGAGCTCGGATACCGAATTCCTAGTGACACTCTATGATTATCGCTCTAATATATGTGGTATCAGCTAACTCTTCAAAACATAGCAGATCAGTATCCCATACGGATCTAATATTATGCTCTGATACCATCTGTGGCGTCCCGCCGAACACTAACACAAATCCCCATGTCAGATCTCGAGGTATTATGTAGCACCTCGAAATTTCGGCATGATTTCCTCTGTTTATGTTAGCATTCCAAGGCGTTCAACCTGCACCTGATAAACGACATACAATCCTGCATTTACATACATAATGTAATAACGAGCGGAAGCCTATATACATCTAATATCGTACGATAAATCAGAGTGCGGAAGAAGAAAATTTATATACAGGATTATACAGAGATATTCTCACTCTAACAAAAGTCCTAACGCTCAGAACAACATCTATAATACTACCTAGACAAACTAACACCATTAGAGGGGTGTAGCCCCAATACTCACCAAGTGACAAAGTCTGGCTATCTATTTGACCCACCAGATGATTCTCACTCGTGCTCTATACTTGTCTCGCCAAGCTTTAGATCTGAAACTAGAAAAATAGAGAAGGAAAGGGTGAGTAACAAGGGTTACCCAGTAAGGAAGCAACAATTTCTGCCAATAACCTCTCCTAACATGAATGAATAAACATACTGAATCATTTTAAAATAAACAAAATTTTACAGAAGAAAACTACGATTAACTGGTACATATAGCCAGGGATGAGCAACTAAACATTTTAAAACTCACATTACATCGATCAACAGTACTCACTATAACATTCTCTTTTTATACAAATCTAATTGATTAAATGGAAACAATAAACATGCATTTCATCTTATATATCAAAATAAGCAACAGATACATAATACACAATGGTGGAGTATTGGAATTAGAGAGTTAGGATTCACGACTGGATCGCTCCCAGTCGGGACATGATGTTACAATTCTTCTCGGGCTTTTACTTCCTGATTTTGTGGCTGGTCGCTGTTTACCACTCTTGGTTGACCATTTATCCGGCTCAGGCTGGCCGTTTGACGTGACCGTAAGCAATGGGTCTCTTTTCGATGTGTCAGAACGTTCGACTACTATAGATTATTAGTGATCACTGACTAATCATCTTCGTCTATGCCTATCAGGCGTACATGTGATTCCCAAAGATACAAACCATTCGTATACGACCACCTTTACATTACAAGTTCACTAGTAAAGATAGAGAGGAATAAACCCGGATTCCAGTTGTGACTCCACTCTCATACGCGTCCCATACCACGTATGAGTTTGGTGGTCCCTACCGTACATCCCAGGATAATACACCACTCCAGATGATATGATGCACTATCCCTTCAGGCATTCACAAACTCTTTAACAGCTCACAAAGTAGCTACTTATATATATTATTTTCATTTGAAAACAAAAGAGAAATTAACAATACAAGGTTGAGAATAGATATCCAGTTTCCTACCATGCAAGTGTGGCCACCCGGCCTAAAATAAATAACATAACAGAGCGCCTCGCGCTAACAGAAAGTAAATAAACATGCAACCAGTAACATTATCCCTAGATATCCGTTCACCAACCTGCATACAACACAACAACGTAAAATGCAGACATCACCCCTCGGGTGTGCCTCTGACATTTTACCGTTTCATACTCTTTTTCCTTTTTTTCGACTTTTACAGTTTTCAATCTCTTCATAAAATATCCATTTTCTGATATTCATCAACTCAATATGAGTTCATTGAATATTAAATCACATTTTTCAACTATAGAATTTATTTCTATCAATAATATTGAAAAAAAATACAAATTTCATATCAAAACGGGGTCCGAGCAGTGCACAAGACCCAATTTATGGCAATAACCCGTTAAAATACCCTACCCACGTATAATTTATTAAAAATACAATTAAATATATCAAACATGCAATTTCTGGCGTGAATTTTTGAAATAACAAAATAATTCTATATTTTAAAAATACATCCAAATTTTTCGATAAAATCCTAAATGCAATTTTCACAATCTAGATTACTAATAGAAATTGAGAGTTCCTTACTATGTCTAGGTGAAATGATCAAAGCGTGTGCACGGAAATCGAGGCGATCAACACGAAAATTGAGACGGACCGAATTTCGAAGCGGCTGATTTTTGAAATCGACCTGGTGGTTTTGAAGATCTCGATGTGCTCGTCTCTTCTCCCTTCTACGGCGAAAGGCGGTTTGACCCCGAAACCGATGAAAATCGAGGTCGAAGTTACAAAAATCTCCGTATAAAAATACGGCTGATTTTTGACTATACGGGGTGAAAAATATGAGAAAACGGAAGGAATTTGGTTGGGTTATGTAGAAAATGAGGCTGCGGGCGTTTCTCCCTTCTGCGTCAAAAGACGGTTTGATCTCGAAACGGACGAAATCCGAGGTCAAAGTTTCGAAATTTCCGTATCCATATACGGCTGATTTTTGACGATATTGGATGAAATAGAAAGTGAAACGAAGAAAGGTTGGGTGGATTTTGTAGAGAACGTAGCTGCGGACCTTTTTCTCTTCTGCGGCGATCGTCGAAAATGGACCATTTGCGAGAGATCTGAAGTGGAAAAATTGGAGGAAAAACAAATTTCTTTTTTTTTTCATTTTTTTTTTCGCACTGTTTGGACGAGTGGGGAAGATGAGATAAAAAAAAAATTTAAATATTATTTATATAATATTTGGGACGAATTCGGTATTTTGCCTATTGTTTTGATCGACGACAACTTGGTCATTCGATCTCCAAAACTAACAAACGAATACTCTATTTCGCCTAATTTTTTATTCCGGATCTAATGGTATAATTAATTTCTACAAATTATGTCTCCAAAAAAATTTACATTTTTGGCCTGACGTGACTCATAAACTTGATGTCGTTTTCGTTTTTGACGATAATTCAACTTTCTGGTCTCCAAATTTGACAAATAAATAGTCCATGTTGAATAATTTTTCGTTATGAACCCAATGGTATAATCGAATTTTAAAAATTATTGTTTTAACAAAAAGTCACTGTTTTAGCCTGGTCCGACCCTGTAATCGAGGATTTTACAACTTTTATATTCGGACTTGTATTTGAGCATGCTTACAGGCTAAACTATGTTTTTCGATCATTTTGAATCTAATGGTGAGGTCAGATTCCATTAAAAATGATCAAAATAAGGTCCTACAGTTTTACCCTAAGTCCTACTTTCAAGATTTTCTTAAAATTCCACTATTTTTTCCTCGAGATATGAATTAAAAATTTGGGGTGTTACATAAGTTCTTTTTAGTTGTTCTTCATTAAGAAAATCATGAAAAAATTACTTTAAAATATTCACTTTTGATTGAGTACTTGAAAAAATAAGATTTTATGGAACAAGAGTTGACCTTCTTCTTTGTCTAGAGTGTTAGGAAAAATCTAATCTAGTGAACTATGACTTCGTTGTCCTTTGGTTGGTTGGTTAGAAGAAAAATAGAGCTGAGGTTAGTATAACTTAGACAAAAATCATATGATTAGACTGGGTATCTTGAAAAGAACTACCTATTTTTTGTAAAAAAATTTATAAAAAGAACACTAGAAAATGCTGAAGTATGAAAAAGTTGAGAAAATAAAAAGTAGAAAGATGTGAAAAAGATCAATGTAAAGTAAAAATATTAGAACTGAAAAAGTACAAAAATAAAAAGAGTCCAATTTGACCAATTAGTTCAGTTGGGCGAAACCGTCAATGGTAAAAATATGTGTAAACTGGAATATCACAGATAAAGTCCCTTAGAGGTATTAAAGTGAACATCCACGCCTCTCACAATCTTAGACATGATGCTTAGTTTCGAGTTAAAACTTAGGTAGAATAGACCATTCTTAGCAATTAGGAGGTAAAATCTTGTTCCTTAAAAAGATGTTATTTTTAAAAAGAAAAAAATTAGAAAATCGCATAAGTACTAAAGTTATCTTTGAAATTTTTTAAAATGAGGAATAAAAACTTAGAACTTTGTTCAAACGTAAATGACATTTGACTGGTTTGTAAAATATCATTATGTTCGCTTTACATATATTGATTTTGATTTTGATATTTCTATAAAGTGTTGAAATTTTGTGGGTATATTTTCTGCAAATCCTCAGTAGTCAAACTCGTCCACTAGGGGTAACCTAACGGTTTAAGGGCTTGTTGCATTGACTAAATGTAGTCGAGATGCCTGTGAAAGTGGTAGTTTTATTTTCTAAGGACTAGAAAAAATGTGAGTTTATGGGTGTGATGAGTGTTTCGAAACACTGAATTATACGTACGTTTCCTGGATATTTATTTTGATTTTTGTCTCTATTTCTCCGTATTAAGGTAATAATCATGATAAGCCTCGAAATATTATGTTTCATGTTAATTAAGTTTAATTATACATAAATAAATTCATTTACTAGATAAATCTAATTATGTGTGTTTCTTGTGTAGAAAATCAATATTTTAGAATCAAAATCTCAAGGAAAAAGCATTTGGGCCTACTTTGGAATGCCCTAATCCTTAACTAATGTTCTCCTCTTTTATCTTTTTGTGCAAAGAAAAGTGGGATTACTTTTAGACTTTTCTACACATATTTTTCTCTATCAATCGAGCCTCAATCTTTAGAGAAAGGCCTCTCTTCCCATCCCTCTTGGTTCTTTTATCCAAGGCTCCTTTAATCTAAGGCTCTCAACCTATTCTCTTATTTTTTGTATTTTTATCTTCTAGTTATTTTCTTTTTAGCTAAATAGTCTTATAAGAAGTAGAAGAAGAATTTGTAAGTTTCTCCATGAAATAAAGAAAAGTTTTTTAATCTCTTATCTTCCATATCTTGCAATGACATTAGGCTAAGCTCCCCTCCATTGGAGAGTGAAAAAGTTTAGAGTAAGTTTTTGTGTTATTTTTAGTTTCATGCCTTTCTTTTATCTAAAATGCTTATGAGTTCTCTTTAAGATTTCTTTCACCTTTTATTCTTAATATAGATATTTTATGCTTAGATTAGATCAAGATAAAGTATGCTTAAAATAGATAATTGATAGAAGTATGCTTAAAATAGATAATTGATAGTAGAAAGTTTAAGAAATTCTACTTTATTTTTATTACCTCATTTGTTAAACTTTTCGATCTAAGGAGTTAACACCAAGCCCTTACGATTGAGTTATAAAAAGGTTAGAGATTAGGAATTTCTCATCAACATGTTCTAAGTAGATCCACCTCCAATGGTGGTTTAATTTCATGAGTTTACTTGCTTTTAACTTCATTTACTTTAATTCATTTTCTAGCAATTTTAAATCTTCTTTTAAGTTAAAAAATACAAAGAAAAACAATTTTAATTCCTTTTGGTTTATTCAAATTGTATTATCTTAGTTTAACTCTACTCCCCCTTTCTCTTAGGTTCGATCTCTTACTTGCCCCACAAGTATGGTAAAAGTAAGATTAATATTAACTCCGATGGGAAGAACAACGTTAGTCCCAGCAAAACACTATCTCCTTGAAAAATTATTGAAGGTTCTGAAATAAAACATAATAAGAAAATGAAAATTACAAAGAAAATGCCAAGGGTATTCGGTGGAGAAAAATAAAAGAGACAAAAGCCCAAAGACTCTTTCCGAACTGGGAAAATAATTATTTATAGACCTTGAGGTATTCTTGAAGAATCTAAATATAATCACCATCACTTTTGTGTATAATCTCATGTGCAAAGCAAAATAAAGCAATTTTAGGATGATCTAATCGAGGTTGACTACGCCACATTGGGGTTTGGCTGAATCATATTGTTGTGGAGACTTCAGAGCTCAGTTTTTGATTAGTTGCTTGATATGACTTCCTCATTGTAGTGTACTCTTACTTCATTGATGCGTTATTTATGTGAATGAGTTGTTTATTGACATTTAGAGTGAACACACATGATCGATTTTTTGATATTAAAATTATTTTTGTGTAATTAAGCGTAATTAAAATGGTATAACATAAAATGTGATAATTTGAGGCAACATACTTATTTATCTAATCTAATGAAATAAAGATGGAAATCGAGATAATTACTTGAAAAAAGTACAGATAAATCAGTATTTTGAGACACTGATTAGATCTCTAGTTAGTGTTAACATTGTTTTAAGCAATCACATTTTCTCAAAGGCTGACGTATAGAGGATATTGACCAAGCTCCCACTATTGGTCAATATTTTTTTCAGAGTGATGGCCCTTACATGAAGTTTGACTACAAGTGTATCGTAATGAAGGTAAACTACTCCCTCTAGATCCTTCTTTAAGAATGACAGTGCTTGGCCTTCTTGATCTGAGATCAATGGTTGACTTATTTTGATTTACGTGCATATATGCCATTTGACCTACAAACGCCATGCCCAGTTCCTCAAAGCTTTTGATGGAGATACTTGATAGACAGTAGAACCAAATCAATGCATTTCCTTGCAATCTATATGGGAAAAGTTTTCAGATCAAGGTTGTGTTTCCTTTCCACAGCATCAACGTCTTCTTGAAGTGATAAAGGTGTTCTACTAGATCCATTATACCATTAAAAATCTAAATCTGGGTTTTAATAATTTATTACGTATCTTGGCAGTTAGAACTCTACAGTAAAGGGAGAGTACTTGATTCTTCTCAATTCTTGAGAATCTTCTAGTACCGTATGTTGCCTCTTACAACCTCCTTTTCCCTTCTAACCCTCTCTCTATCATCTTTTAGAGTCAAACCAATGGCCCTACTATTTTGGGCCATAAAAGTTTTCACAAAAGTACTTTCATCTTTACAGTTTGTGAATTAGCTTTAGTGATATCATTTTATTAATTGTATCTCCTTGCTCAATCAACGGAAGTTGTGTTGGATCTACTCTTTTGTTTCTAGGTCAGGGCTTTTAATATCTTCAGCCATGCTTTGTATCACTCGCTTCATGTCTTCTTGGTTGTTTATCATCTCTATCACTTGCATCACAAGGACATTATTTGGAATGACTTGTTCTTGTTGAGTCACTCCTCAGATCTTGTATTTCTAAGCGTTAAAGAGAATAGAGTTCTACTAAATTTCCCACGGACAACATCAAAGGAGTAGAAGCGTTTTCATTTATTTCACTACGAACAATTCAAATCTCATTGATGATGGGGTCTCTTGTTTTACTCATACGATAGGGTGCCGGTGTGGTTCCCTCCAAAAATACCTTGATACAGCTTCTAATGGCTTCCAAAAGTCATTTCACATTGAACAACTCAATACTCATTATTAGAATCAAAGTTGTAGAAAATAATAAATACAACTCCTACTGGCTTCTAAAAGTTCCTTCCTTCGATACCTAATTTCCTATTTCTAGGTTTTCATCTTTTCTTTATCATTCACTGATTGCGTATAGTCAAAAACTTATAATTATACCAAACTTGAGGAAGGCAAGTAAGGGTCGAACATTGGGAAAGGGGATAGTTATAAAGTTAAAGAAATGAAGTTAGTTTAAGGCAATATTCAAATCTATTTTTGTGTTTTGTGTAACCAAAATGAGAGTAGAAGTTACTGAAAAATAAAGCAATAGTAATGAAAATTAAAGTAAGAACAAGATAATAGTACCACTAGTTATTAGAGTTACCTAGGGCTTGCATTTAAAATCACATCTAGGTTATATCATTCTTTTCACTCAACTCTAAGGGATTGGTGTGAGCTCCTTGGGTTGAAAGATATAGCATGAAAGCTTAAATAACACAAGAGTTAGGGCTCCTCCATTAACTAATGTGTGAATCCCCTACTGCGAATTATCTAAATTAAACATGTTTTATCTTGATCTAATCTGATCATAAAACATTTAAGTTAAGTATAAGAGGTTTAGGGATTCATCTAAAGCTTTGATCCATTAGAGTTGGATAAGCCTTTGAAGAGAACCCTGATGAGTGTCTTGAAACATTCAATTATATGCACGTTTTTAAGATATTTATTTTGATTTTTGTCCTTATTTATCCGTATTAAGGTAATAATCATGATAAGCCTCGAAACACCATGTTGAATGTTAATTAGGCTTAATTATATATAAATAAATTCATTTATTAGATAAATCTAATTACTTGTATTTCTTGTGCAAAAAATCAACATTTTGGAATCAAAATCTCAAGGCAAAAGCATTGGGCCCACTTTGGAATGCCATAATCCTTAACTCATATTCTCATCTTTTATCTTTTTATGCAAAAAAAAGTGGAGGCTACTTTTAGACTCTTCTACACACATTTTTCTCTATAAATAAAGCCTCAAT